>NW_004567118.1:42870198-42871567 GCF_000260355.1 Condylura cristata | reverse complement strand
TATATATATAAAATGGTACTAACAGATTAACAGATAAAGATTAGAAAGTGTGAAAGAAATAAATATGTGCTATGAATGTGGTTTTCTGTTTAGTTAGATGTACAAAGTATAGATATACCTTGTGGATTAAATGCAACTGTTTGTCTCTAAAAACATTAAATTCTTTTTTAACATTATCAATCGTTTTTTTATTTCAAAATGTTCTAGCTAATGGGACACATTAAAGAATACAACTGAAATTATGTCCAAAATAATATCTTTTAAGAAGAATGAGATTTTTATTGTTCAATCAACTTGAGTTTCTTGTTTGGGTTATTTTTCTTAGGTTCTCAGATTATCCCACTTATCTCAGTCCTCCAAGTTACCATTCCAGTCAGGAGAAGTTGAGTATTCAAAGGCTGTCACTTATATTCTGCACTTAAAAGGAGGTAATGATGTGGGTGTGAGACAGACTTCTCTTTGCTGCCAATAGTATCATTGCTTATGATCTAGGACAGACTGACATGATGGTTTCACGATATATGAGGACAGATATTATTTGAGTTGGGATAGATTCTTCCAGAGTCAGGGGCAGCTGATAACTCTTAGAGATGTCCAGAGTATTTGGGTTCCAATTTAGAAAGTGCTTTCTGATGGCAGATGGAGGCATATGGAGTAGGGGATTCCAGAGTGATTCAGTGTCAGCACCTCGGCAAAGGGGAGTCTTGTTAGTTGACCTAAGAGATTCCAGTCTTATGTGCTGAAGATGGATTTTAGCCTGGCCTTTGCTGAGGTTAAGAAAGATTCATTGCAAATTTCTGTTTACTTGTCTGGCTTTCGTGGGATAGCTAGTGTTTTCCCTTGTCTTAGGTTATCTTTGGCTGGAGAGCAAGAAAAATAGTCAATGATGTCTTGAAAGTTTAAGTCTATAGTATATAGCTCTTTTAAAAAATATTTGGTTATCCTGCAAGATACTTCTTGTATTTCTACATCTAAAATTTCTCTTGTGGCTTGGCAGTACCAGAGCTTTTCATGGCTCTGCCAATCATATCTTAATTGGATCACTTTGTGGAAACTTCAGAGAGGTTTTCCTAGAATTTGTTTCCAATTTCTGATGTCGACCTGGTTTTTATTATCTAAGGTGAGACAGACATGACAATCTCCTCATTTCCTTTCTCTTTAAAAGGATTTGTTGCATTTTCCAAAATACCTCCCAGAGAGTGCTCATGGGAAGGAACATTCTCATTTCTTGGCCAGGAATGCTTTTGCTAACTCTGTTATCCTGCAAATAATAGTAACTTTTCTTTCTTTCTTTCTTTCTTTCTTTCTTTCTTTCTTTCTTTCTTTCTTTCTTTCTTTCTTTCTTTCTTTCTTTCTTTCTTTCTTTCTT
>NW_004567118.1:42842737-42869513 GCF_000260355.1 Condylura cristata | reverse complement strand
GGGCACACATAATGCGGACACAAAAAAGGCCAGAAGGAAATATGATAAAATAGTAATACAGTAATTTGGGGGAGAGGATGGGATTAAGCAGTGATTTTAATTGTTCAATTTTTTACTTGTCATATTCAAATTATCTATAATAACCATGTATTACCTTTGTAATTAAAAAAATTAAGCTAAAAATTTTGTGCAGTTATTTTTAAAAAATTGCCTTTCTTTGGATGTTTCAGCCAAGATATATTTATCAATAATGCTAGTGCCAATTTTTATTTCACCTGAGTGACTTGTCAGGTACTATTGTCACAAATGTACCATCTAACTTGAAGTATTTAGTTCAATTTATCTGGAGACCAACAGCAATAACAGTGACAATAATAGTAAATGTTATCAGATATATAGAAGAAAAGAACGAATAGGGAACATGTCCCCAAATTTTGATGACAGCTGGCAGGGTGAAATTTACATTCTAGGTAATATCATTTTTACAATGTTTAATTTTTTGTTACTTCTAGTTAAAAAGGATAATGAAAACATGAGAAAAGTTAGAATTAATTTATAGCTTGCACCAGGGTCAGCTAGCCCTTTTTGTCAAGGGCCAGACTGTCCATAGTTCTGGCCTGCAGACCACACATCTGTGCTCCAGTCTCAACTGGGCTAGAGCAGAACCCAGCCATCATGGATGGCATGGAAGGAGACACAGGCTCCATTTTTGTATTTATTTACAGAAATAGGCCAAGGGCCAGCTTTGCCCACCAATTATGGTTTGCCAACTCTTATACATTAGTTAACTAATGTATAAAAATATACAGGCCACTAAAAATATACCGTAAATTAGGGGCTTATAATAACACAAATTTATTGTCTCACTGACCAAGAAGTACAAGATTACAATCACTGGATCACTGAGCTAACATCAAGGACTCCGCAATACTATGCTTGTCCTGTAAACTCCTGGGGAAGATCTGTTCCTCATCTCTTCCAATTTCATCCATACTGTTGCATAAGGCAAGATTTCATTATTGTTAATTTAATATTTATTTACTTATGCTTACAGAACTGGGATACAGGCCAGAGGTGAAGGAATGGTGAGAGGATTCACCAGAGACAGAGTGGGGAGCAGAACAGGCAGACTGACAAAGTACACTGCTGAGGGGAACAGTGGGTGGATCAGGAGAGGTCTGCCATGCCATGTGGGTCAGCTCCCCGGCCGGAGATTGAACTCATGTTGCAGTGGCTTTGGACAGCTTTATGATGTGGTGCTTTAACCTGTTGCACTATCAGGGACAGCCTGATTTCATTATTTTTAATAGTTGAGTAGTAGTTCACTGAATATATGTACCACAATTTCTCTATCAAGTCATCAGATGGTAGGCATTAAAGTTGGTTCCATGTTTTGACTTTTGTGAACAATGCTGCTATAAACATGGTTCATATGTCTTTTTGAATTAGTGTTTTCCTATTCATCAGATAAATACTTAGGAATGACATTGCTGGATCAGATGTTATTTTTATTTTTAGTTTTCAAAGAAATGTCACACTGTTTTACAGAGGCGGCACCAGCTTACATCTCCACCAAAAGTGCATGAGAGGTATTTTTCTGTACACCCTCTCCAAAATTTGTTATTTCCAGTTTTTTGATACACACCATTCTCATAGTATGAAATGATATTTTGTAATATTGATTTGCATTTCCCTAATAATAAGGGAAGTTAAACATTTCTTCATGTGCCTATTGGCCATCTGTATGTCTTTTTTTTTTTTTTTTGAGAAGTGTCTACCCAAATCTTCTGCCCATATTTTTGATTGGGTTATTTCTTATTTTGCTCTTGAGTTGAAAAGTTTAAGGTATACTGGATAATAACTCCTTATTAAATGTATGATATGCATTTGTCTTCCCCCAATAATTCTCATTTTAGTCTGATGTGATGTTTCCAGTGGTTGGGCAGCTTGATCTCAGGTGGTGATAGTACTGTGTACCTCCCCTGTCTCTAGAATCTTCTCAGTGACAAAAAAGGTGAATGAAAAGGTGAAGAGGGCCTTTTAATCAACTTGGTCTTGAAAATGACTCATATCTTTCCACATAATTCACTTGTGTTCACTGAGACCCAAGGGAGGTGGGAAAGGGAATCCCTGATGATGTAGTCACCTTGCAACAATATTTTCTTCCTGGAAATAGGAGTTAGCTTTTGGAAAGCAAATAGCTATTTCTTTTAGTCCCTGGATATTTGTAAGCAGAATCGTGATATAGCCAATTTTTATTTTATTTTATTCTTTAAAGATTTACTTATTTATGCATATAAGAGCTGGGGTGCAGGCCAGAGGTACAGGGTATGAGAGGATTCACTAGAAATAAAGTGAGGAGCAGGATAAGCAGATACATTGAAATAAACTGCTGAAGGGAGCAGCAGGTGAGACAGCAGAGGTCTGCTGCCCCATATGGGTCACATCCCTGGCAGTGAACTCATGCTACACTGCCAATAGCTTCATAGTGCTGAGACTTACTCCCTTGCATTACCAGGGAGGCCCCAAATTTTGATTTTTAAAGAGAACATCCTGCCTTCAGAATGGAGAATGGATTGGAGGGGGCAAGATAGCAACAGAGAAGTTTATATTGTACAATATAAATAACAATAACAATCATAGACTCCTCAGAGTACCTCTCATGATAGCAAAGGACATGATGCTAATGTTCATGTTAATGGAGATTATTATGCCAGGACAATGTAAAAAATATGTTTCACCAAGGGATTCATTCTCCATTTATAACCACAAGCTTATCAGCACGCAGCCCATTGCTTTCTGCTAAGTGTGGTGTCAGCATTCCCAGGGCTGCTTTCTTCCTATGCTGCTTTCTGGGCCTCGGTGTGCAGATTTATACTCATGTTCACGGGATTGTTGTTGTACCACTCAGTTACACAGGGACAAGGATGGAAGACTGAAAGTACAAGTCATTTCCTCTTTAGACTTTTTTATTTTATTTTGGAAGGGAGGCCCAACTTGGGAATCTCTGCATCTATATCATGGGTCATATGGCATCTTGGGCTGCAAAGGAGTCTGGGAAGCTGCGTAGTTTTCAATCATGTATGTGTGCATGCATGGATGTAGAAGGGAGGCTTGATTACAAATTCTAGGGCATACTCTGAATTTGAGTGGACACTAGTCAACATTCCATTCTCTCTTCACTCTAACACTACTGGCTATGCCAAGCAACTGCCTCCAGGTCTTCAAACAGGTCGTTCTCTTTGCATTGCCTGGAAACTTCTTCCTCTACTCTTTGCTTGTTTCTCACAGAGAATAGGGGATAAACTGAAAAAACATAGTCTGTTCTTTGAGGCCTCGCTATTGGCATCATGTATCCTCTGCTGAAGGCAGTTATACTATTGTGGTCATTGACATCACAGTTCTTTCTTGTTCTGTCTCTCTAAACACCTAAGGATGTTTACAAGTGACTAAGTGACCATCCCTCCCTACTCAGAGCACAATCATTACACCATTATGAAGGACTTGTTTGAATGTCAGGGTCACACATTTGGGTCTCACGACCCAGACATTCTTTCCCTTTGCCAGTGGCACTAACTCAGCATACCCATACTGGTCACCTAAGTCCGTGGCTTAGTGGTAACACTGGAGAATGAAGCATTGGGGTGACTCAGTCTGAGAGGCTGTTGGTGAATCTCTTCTAGGTTGCTGACACATGGTAGGTGGTGTCTATCAAGCTATGAGGATCCATTTCTTTTTCTGATCAACTGGATAGAGAAACCAAGAAATAAAAGGACATACCCTGATAGAAAAGCTGCAAACCACCTTTCCTAAAAAACTGTTTCTTCTGTATGAAGTAGGTGGAGTTATCCCTGATCCAATTGGGAAATGACCACAGTGGCAGCACAAAGCAATCAGGAACATAGGGAGTTAGTCTAAGGTGGTCAGAAGCCCATAAGGTGATGCTTGTATTTGGGCCCTGGATGGAGTTTTGTCTCTGGTAGCTTAGCTTAAAGAAAGCTTCTCTTCAGCTATCAGTCTTAATTCAGGTTCCTCAAAATTTCCATTTTAACCACCAGGAATTACGTGTACTTAAGCATAAGTACCACCAATGTGGTATTTTTACCAAATCAAACTTGAAGTACAATTAATCCTAAACCCTAGATTTATAGGAAAACAATATGCTAGATAAGACTATATCTAATGTTTGTTACTGATTCTGGAATACAACTTCCAAAACTCTTGGGATTTCCCAGGTGATAGGACTGTTTGTGCTCCTAAAGCTACTCACCGTGGCCCCCAAGGTGGAGGCTGGTCACTAGGAACATAAAACACATGATTAAAGAACTGGAGAGGATAGGAGGATGGGAGGTTGAATTTAAACACAAGGGCAATGATTTAATTAATCCCTATGTAATGAGCCCTTGATTAAAACTGTGGGTACTGAGGTTCCGGAGGGAATCCTGGTTGGTGAGCACATTGAGATGTCAGGAGAGTGACATGACCTGAATCCAGGAGGCCACCCTCGGGACACCCTCGGGACACCCTTCTCTGGTCATCTCTCCTCTTTGGCTATTCCTGAATTGTGTGCTTTGGAATACAATTGTAATTGAAGTACAGCATTGTCAGTGAGTTTTGTGAATCATCCTAGTGAATTATTGAACCTAAGGGAATTGTGGGAACTCATGAATTATGGCTGGTTGTTTAGAAGTGTGGGTGGCCCCAAGAATTGCAGCTGGCAACTAAAACGAGGACAGTTTTGTGAAGGCCCTGTCCTGGCATCTGCACTACCGCTGGGTCATTAGTGTTAGAGTTGAACTGAATTGCAACACACCCATTTGGGGTGGAAATAGAAAAGTCAGAGGAACATGATAAATGGTTGTATAGATATGAGATGAGAAAAAAATGTCCTAGTTTCTTCAAGAAATAAATTGCCTGGGTGTGGGTGGGGAGGTGATATAAGGAAGGAAACATACAGGTTAAACAAGACCTAACGGATCTATCAACCAAGAGCAAAGTAGAGACAATACAAAAATATCAGAATATCAGGGGAATTTAAACACTGACTAGATTGCTTGTGATATTAAGGGATTGCTGTTAAAGTCTCATTTAACATTGTGCATAGGTTCTTTGAAGCTGTGACTTTAAGCAAAATGAAGTATAGTGAAACTAAATTCTAAAATAATGTCCCTTGTTTCAATTTTGATTAGGATTATTCTTTTCTCATCTATGTTAAAATGAAACAACATTATCTGAGAATCTACTATATTGTCCTGTTTTGGGTAGAATACTGGGGTTGTGGTTCTATTTACAAGAAGAAGCCTTGTTGTTTCTCTCAAATATTGATGAATGAAAAGGTGAGAGGCCTAAAATGTACTCCAGAGTACACTAAGTCTAGAGTACAGACATGTATGGAAGGACATGTATGAAATAATACTGGTCATGAATTGGTAACAATTGAGACTAAATTATTTTCTCAATTTTAGTATAATTTTGAAGTTTTGGGGCAAAATAACAACAAAAGAGATCAATAGATTCAATAGTATGATTCCATTTATGTAGCATTCGAATATACATGAAACAACTTTAGAAGTCAAGCTTCTTTTTACTCTATAGATTGAAAATAGGCACAAGAGTGTGCTGTCTGAAGTACATTGGTTATGTTTTGTTCTTAGTTTGGAAACGGCTACATGGGTGTGTTCACGTTTTAAAATGAATTGTACTCTATATAATCTCTGCATATTTTATGCATGGATATAGAAATGAAAATATTTTAAATGGCTTGTTTGAGATAGATCTTGCTGAAATATCACAGGTAGGGAGTCTGAGACCAAAATTTGGAAGATTTTGGTGATAATTTAATTTTGAAGCTTCTCATAGTTAATTTTTCAAAAATATACATAAGCAGGAATGAATCCTAGAATCTCAGGGTTACTTTTATTTCAGCGATAGACATTTACCAACAGTAAACTAGACAATTCCTATGTGCTAGGTAGATATCCCAGTAACAGGCCATCATCTAAACCAACTGTTTTGTCCAGAATCTTGCCAAATGGTTGCCCAACCTCTGCTTGACTCTAATGATGGAAGTCTGTTCCATAAAGCTGTGTCTGTAACAATTGGAAATGTTCTGTCTAATGTTGTTTCCTGTCTTCTTCATGATGGCCCTTCAACTATTAGAAAGCAAACGTCAAACACCCACTAGCTGACAAAAATTCCCAGTCTGTTCAGACATGGTTTCAGATCCCCCCTCCCACTGGCAATTTGCTCCTGGGCTTTATTATGCTCATGTCAGTTTAGTGAAACCTGACTTGTATATAACAATGGCTCCAATCTTTCTAATCTATTTTTGGGGTGAGTTATAGGCCTACTGCATCATCTTAGGCTCACTGTGAACCCAAATCTTTACTTGTTAGACACCATGTCATTTAATAATGGTGCAATTTGGTTGCACAAATACATATTAAGCTGCCCTTGATTTATATTTTCCTCTAATAACTATAAACCTACATTTAGAACTATTTTTTTCAAGTTGCCATGTTAAATGATTGAGAAACTCAAAAACTAAAGAAATAATAATAAACAAATGTCTTAGTCAATGAGTTGATGGGAAAAGTACCTGGTTGAAATGACACCTTTCTTACATTTATAGAATTATTTTTCAAGTGTCCCATATTTCTAAGCTATGTTGATAGGTCTGCTCCCTCCAATGGTTTCATGTTCAGACAAATTTCAAGCAATCTGTATACTGTTGCTTTCTGTCAAGGATCAGGAGAGATGCACAGAGCCGGGCCCGCCCTGGTGGTGCAGTGGGTTAAAGCACAGCAGTAAGAGGTTAAAGCCACTTCCACATAAGTTTGATCCCGCCTGCCCCAGGGAGGTGATTCACATGGTATGGAGATGGACCTCTCCTGGCCCACCAGCTGTTTCCCTCAGCACTGTACTTAATTAGTAGGCCTCTTCTGCTCTCCACTCTGTCTCTGGTGGGTCCTCTCATGGTCTTTGCACTTCTGGCCTGTACCCCAGTTCTGTATGCACAAATAAATAAATCTTAAAAAGAAAAAAAGAATTTATCTGGCTTCTGCTGCAATTATACATCTCTACTTAATACAAAATGTAAACATGTGAGTGTGATTGTGTTCCATTTAAAGTAGTTATGGGGTCACATTTTGTAGATTGGATTATAGGCATGGGATTGCTACGGTATCTTGTGGAGTGTCCCTTTTCATATTAGCATATTCACTCACACTGGAAGATTTTGTGATACTCTGCAGAAATGAAATCTGTCAGCCAAATTTTGATCCACAGTTTCCCAGTCTACCCGACTGTGGAACACTTTCTGCACGCTAGCTATACCTACTAAACCCCATGGAGTAACATTCTATGAAATTGCCATTTTGGAAACAGTGGTTTAGCATAAGTGTGTTCTTTAGAGGTTCTCTTCTAAGAGGATCAAACAAGAACAACTTCAACAACAACAAAAGAAAGTACTCACTTTTGAACTTTTAAAAATTGAAATGTATTGAATTAGGAGATATTTTAGAATAAATCAGCTTTTTCAAAAGAATGCCACTTGTTGTTATGTACAATTTTTCAATAAGCAATGCATTCTTACCTAAATAATTTACTAATTTAAAAACAGTTTTAAATTTTTGCTTTGGCTCCAAGTGTTTTTAGAAAAAAAAAAACAGCAATGAACAAACACTTGGCTCTAAACATTAGAAACAAAACATGAGTTTTAGGGGAACTGAATAACTTTTTACATCTCTATCTGTTAGTTGATTCTTTTGTTCGCCTTATGATAATTTTTATTCCTTATGTTCTGCTCAAGTTCTGAAACTTTAATAATATGTAATTTTTGATTTAATCATATCATTAAAATATGCTGAATGGTGGAAAGAATAAAAACAGAAGGGCAACCATTTGGAACTCTATTTTTCACTCACATGATGGCACTGGACTGGACATTGTGTCGGTGGGAGATTTCCCTCTACTTGGTCCCAGCACATGGTTCTAGCACACGCAGACTTAGCCACCTTCAGCCTATGGCATGTCATGAATGTGCCTTACATCTTAGTCTTAAAAAAAAAATAGCTTTTTATTTTGGAGTAGCTTAAAATTCACAAAAAGTGCCCCAAAAAGTGTTGATAGTATTTTACAGTACTATAGCACATTGTGAAAACCAATGATGCAATATTATTAGCTCAGTTAATAATACATACACATTATAAATGCATTTAAAAAATCTGTCTTACTTTTAGCCAAGTTAGACTATCTATGTGCACATAACTTCCAACTCCAATTCCTTTTAGGCCTTGGCAGTAGATGTCCGGAGACTGAGTGGATGACTGAAATTCCTCCACCAATGATAAATATTTCCTTTACCCAACTGACACGTAATCCTATGACTGCTTTTCTATTTATCCCCCTTTTATAGCTTCATCAAAATGCATTCTAGCAGCATTTAATTCTTGACTTACAAAATGTGACTTATTAAATGTCTACACAAATGGACATTAATTAGCATGTGCTCTTCCAAATACATTTTCAGTTTATTGTTCTCCTCTTATCCAATGATCCAAGAACACTTAGAACAGGATTGGCTCTTCTCTAAGCCTCTGGTGAATAATGGTAGCATTTTATTGAGTTCTAGTTTCAATTTTCAGCATAATATTATTATCTGGAGAAAATACTTCCATCTGTATTTGCAGCTCTATTGTACCTTCTTGTCATTGAAAATACTTTTCTTAAATTGCACAGGAGAGTTTAAGCAATTGTGAAATCCCTGAAATTGCCTACTTCATGCCAAGAAGTCTTCTTCTGGCTAGAGTTTAAACTGATGGCCTTGGCTACCTTACTGGAGCCCTGTTTCTGACATGGTACTCTCTCATTCTTCTTAATAAATGGTTCGAACATCTAAAGTAGCCACAAAGATTCTTGGCGTTTGTCAGAAGCGGAAATCCCCATGGCAAACTGAGAGAGCCATAAAATCTTTGTTTTAGTTTGAACTCATTTGAAAAACTGGAGTGAAATTAAAAACCCTTTTTTTCCTCTGTGGTCACAGAGGTTTCCTCTTAAGAGGTGGGAATTCTACCAGGATGTGATATGTAAGGAAAATGACTATTGGAGTTGTGTTTTTATGCTTTGTTTGGTTTATCTGTGGAAACATGGATTGCTTAAGCCTCTTCTGAGTGGTCCCAAGTCCCTTTATTATATATTATCAGAGCTCTATGCCCAGCAGGTATTTTTACTGATATATTTTAAATGATTTTATACCATAATCTACAACCCTGCTTTCAGAATGTACCCTGCTTTCTATATAAGTTCTCATTCCCATATCCTCATGTTATTGAGGTTTTTTTTTTTGTCACCCAGAAATGCTAGTGTCTATAGAGAACTTTCAGACCAAAAGGGTACATCATTTGGTTTGTGATTTCATCTCTCTGTCTCCCTCATTACAGTAATATTCAGAAACTCAGAAAAATCTAAAAAGGGAAAAATAAAAAACAAAAAGCCTCTCCATTTCTTCTCCCCAATTCCCTCTATTTTATGTACTTTTGAAGTCACTCAAATGGAAGGTGTTTGGATGTGGTGATTCCTTAGCTGCTGGGCAAAGCTAATTGATTAATTAAAGATTTAAGACTATTTATAAAACCATAGCTTTAAGAAGGCAACATGTAAGCAGATCCAGCTTCAGGTAATGAATGAAATCTGACCCTCAAGGTTAAATCAGAGGTGATTCTGATAATGAAATAAATTTAGGTCTTTGAACTTCAATACATCACTGTCAGTTAGGAGCCATGATTAAGATTCTTTCATTCGCCAAACATTTCCTGAATGTCTCTGTCTTGGGTCAAGCTCTTGTGTTTGGGTCCATGCATTCATTTGTGGCGGTCAACCCTCAAGAGCTCCAGATTAAGGATGACAGGCAAGATAATGAGTTGATAGAGATCATGTGCCAAGGGCTGTGAGAGGGATACATAACAAGAAGGTGCAGAGAGGGCTTGGGTGGGGAGGAATTGGACAAAAGACAGTGGAACTGCTTTCAAGATGGAATCTTGAAGGTCAAGAAGGAGCTAACCTGGTGGGCACAAATAAGCATGTGTGTGTTGAGGCAGGAAACATGTACATTAAGCACTTAGCTGTGTGCAAGAGGAACATTAGGGTTGAAGAGAGAAGAGGTTGAACAGCTAAGAGGTAGATAGTTATGAAGAGCCAGCCTAAGGAGTTTTAGCATTTTTTCTTCTGTAAGCAATGTGGAGCTATGAAACAGTTTAAGAAGCATGCTGTGAGCCCATTTGTAGTTTAGAATTATCTGCATGTGTGAATAACAGAGGTCATCCCTGTGATGCAAAAATAAAAAGTTAGGTCAACCTCGTGACATCGGTGAAAACTTCATAGTTAAAGTGGATTGACAACCTTAAATGGCTCATTCTTTCAAACTAGGGGTTATGAATTAAGATGTGCTTATAAAAAAATAGTTTCTCTTATGTTCCCAACAGCAAACTTCACTTTACTAGCTTTCCAATAGCTGCTGTCCCATCTGCTACACTATAAATCAATAAAACTTGCACTTGCTCAATATTTATTGATGAATTTTCAGGAATAGTTTCACTTTCTGGTTTATCCTGGGTTCTAAATTAGATTTATTCCTATTGTCTTTGGGGCTCTGGTTGTCTATAATGTATTTATTTTCTTGGTGAATTGATCATCACAGCAAGAATTTATACAACAATATATTGGCTCAAATTCATAAAGAAAAAAGAAAGGATGAAAATTGTAGTGAAATTCAATATAGTTATACTAACTATTGGGATCTATTTTACTGAATGTCATAATTCTTGGAAAAATGTACTTACTGGGATTAAACATAAAAAAATGAATTTAACAATGGAGCAATACCACGCTGAGTGGTCCACTCTGGCTGAATGAGAGAGATATTTTTCTTCTACCATCTCCTTCATGAGTGCTGTCTTGCACACTTCCAATTTAATTTTACTGCCCTGGGGTTCCAGTCGGCTTCCCATTTGTCCAGATCTTTCATTGTTTAATGCCTCAGTATGAATACTTGCATTAAAATAAGCTGTTAGTTTGACAGACCTCCATTTCAAACTTCTAGCTTCTGCACTGGCCTCATGTAGGAATGTGTGGAACAGATGGGCAGTGACTAGAGGCCCCATTTAACACAAAGTTTTGTCTAAAAGATGACAACCACAAACTCTTTTTCTAATCCTTTCCTCCTGGAAGATTACCAACACCTTTTTCTCTGGGAAAGAATGCAAGATTCCCACTGATACCACCAGGTAAGCTCCTGTTCCCAGCGGGAGAGGCATTTATGGTTGCTGCTCTCTAGGCATTCGGGGCCATCTAGTTGTTCCAAGGCCTGTGTTATAGCTGTCAAGTTCACTGCCAATGGCCTTCCAGTATCCAGGGTTCACTAACTTTATGTAAAATATATGCAGGATAACCTGATGATTGTAATGTTGGTACCACATTCATGCCACATAAAGCTGCAAAGAATAATGAAGCCAGTGCACTAAACAGACATTGCTTGATTTTTCAGAGATTCAAATAAATTCAGTATCAAAAGTGAGCAACAGTAACTTTGAGCAGTTACATGGTTTTGGTATTTGGTAACTTTCAAAATTTTGCAACTTTCATTTTTTTTTTTAGATTTATTTGTTTATGCATGCAGAACTGGGGTACAAGCTAGAGGTGTAGGGGCCATGAGAGTATTCACCAGAAACAGAATAGGGAGCAGAATAGGCAGATTGACAAAGTACACTGTTGAGGGGAGCAGCGGGAAAGACAGGGGAAGTCTGCTGCGCCATATGGGTCACCTGGGATTGAAATGGTGCTGAAGCAGCTGTAGCTAGCTCCATAGTGCTGCTTTTAACCCATTGTGCCACTAGGGAGGGCCCTCAGGCAGCCTTCATTTTAAGCAGTGATGTATTAACAAAATGTTTAATGAAAAGTACTGGACTCCCATTTCTTAAGAAAGGTGGTGATTATGCAAGTTCACAAAATGTTTGCCAGCACTTAACCTCCCACCTGGGAATCTCTTCATTTCATTGGTTACATGGAAACTAGACACAGACCTGTTGAAAAAACATGAGTGTTGTCAAAAGTTGTATCAAGAGTCCATTGCCTAAAAACAATTTAATATGTGTAGTTAACTTGTGAAACTTGTTAACATCAGTGTGAATATGTGCCTTTGTGAAGCATGGATCAGATGACTATTCCAAATTACTGTTGCTTATTTTTGATACTGAGTTTTCTTGTGAATCTAGGAAAAATGAAGCAATGTCTATTCAATAGATTGTGTTCATTAATAAAATTAGTTAAATACGGCCCTCCCTGGTGGCGCAGCGGGTTAAAGCACAGCATTAAGAAGCTAAAGCCACTTCCGCATGAGTTCGATCCCCGCCTGCCCGGGAGGTGACCACAAGGCGCGGCAGATCTCTCCTGACCCGCCGGCTGTTCCCCTTAGCAGTGTACTTCGTCGATCTGCCTGTTCTGCTCCCCGCTCTGTCTCTGGTGAATCCTATCACCCTCCACATCTCTGGCTTGTACCCCAGTTCTGTATGAATAAATAAATAAATCTTTAAAAAAAAATTAGTTGAATACCCGTTTTATATCAGTGCCACTATATATTTCAAAAACCATGGCTCACTAATTTTTCTTCTGTGTATATTTATACACACATGAGTTGACAGTATACTTATGCATAAATATTCATTCTATTTCTATTCATAATAGTGTCAAATGGAAATTATCCCCAAATGCATCAATAGGGTAATTCATATAATCAAACACTACTCAGCAATTAAAAAATTGCAAGCACATGCTATAATAGGAATGAATGTAAAAATCTAAGTCGACCATGAAAGCGTACATATTTTATGGTTATGTTTAGATGTAGTTAAAAAACAGAAAAAGCCCAATGTATTGGGTTAGAAGTTCAGACTAATGTTTGCTTTGGTCACATAGATAAATACATGTAGAACACATGGAAAATTCATTAAGATTTATGCATTTTAATATGTATATGTGCAATATATACATCACTTCAATAGATAATTTTAAAAAACAACAATTTATTATTTTTCAAGCAATTTTATGGAATAAAAATTAAACTTTTGTAGGTCAACCTGTTATATATGAATCACTCAATAAGCACAAATGCTTTTGCTAATTCTGTCCAAAATTTTTACAATGAAGATAAAAGTATATTTTTCAATAGTAATATGAATACAAATTTTAATGGAGCATAGCATTGTCATCAAAACAATGTCCTTAGTAGATGAAGATACTTATGGAACAGAAAAGCACAAGTTTGAACGGATTGGTTAAGATGTGGATCCCATTTAACTCCAACAAACTGTAATTCTCTAAAAGTCAAAAGAAAAGGTGTAGTTTTCAAAATTTGCAATTAAAATGCATATATAGTTAGACACATCACAAAAGCCTTTTATAAAACTGATGTTGAACCTACTGTAAAAATAAAATGCAGACACAAACTAAAGTTCTGAGGGAGGAGGCCTGGAAACCACGTGTTCCCTAAGTGTTGTTCATGTCAATATTTAGAATTCCAATGTCAATTATTTGGGACTTCAATAAACAACCATATGCCCCTTGAATCCACCCACTAATTACTATCATACTAAGCCACAGCTTCCTAGCAAGGAAACTACAATAATTACAAGACAATAAGGGAATGTTGACCATTTAGGAGAAGCCCACATCACATCTTTAACTAACACCTTACTTCCCATCAGCATCTTCTAGATACAGTATAGTAAAAGCTATTAGAAATCCTGAATGTGGGTGGGAAGTATTTATTTATTTATTCCAAGAATGCTGATTGTGCTAATCCTGTGATGGATACAGAAGATAAAACAGTGACCAGGAGTAAAAGGCTCAATGTCAACTTAGGTGTAAGCCAGACACTCACATGAAATATTACTAATGAGCTGTAATAAACACTATGAAGGAAAGACAGCCTACTGAACACTGCCTGATAAAGAAACTTAACACATTCTGGAGACCAGGCAAAGCTTTCCCCAGGAAAGCCAATATCCAAAAGGTGATGGGGTTGGGATATAGGGTTTGCTGACCAAGAAGACTAACAGTGTGGAGAACTTAAGACTGAAAGGACCTTGAGATTTTAAAGAGAGAAGGAAGCTAGCTGCTTCAGGGAATTATTGAAGGGCTTGCCCTAGAAACAGTGCGGTTAGATGTGCCTTGTCAAAAGCCTCTGGAGGCTGGTGAGTGTGTGGAAGCAACCAGGAGCAGGTGCAGTGGTCTAGGTGAGAGAGCTGCAGATTTGGGCTTCTGTGGGGTAGAGGCTGGAAGGCATCATGAAGGAAGAGGGAAGCAGAGGAGCAAGAGTTGTGAGGTGAACGATTGACAGGTCTTGCAAATGGGCCAATTATGAGGTGCTGTGAGGGAGAGATTGAGAGAACAACTACAAACATTTACAGGAAAGTGGGGGTGGGTGGTGGTCCCAATTACTGAAATGGGAGTATGAAAAGGGAGGAGTATGAAATTAGACTTGAAGGAAGATCAAGTCACACAATTTAGAGGCCAATGAATGACCACTCAACTTACAGTGGAAATATTCAGATCCAGATAAAAGAAATAACTACCTGAGGTCTTCTTGCAGTATGGCCCAGAGAGTAGCAGCATTGATGTTCACTGGAAGCTTGTTAAAAATGCAAAATCTCAGGCCTCCCCAGACCTACTGAATCAGAACCTATATGTTTATTAAGATCCCCAAATGATCTGTATAAATCAAGTTTCAGAAACACTATTTTGTGGAACTTAGTTGCAGAATTGGATTAGTACTAAGTTAAATGTATAATTTAGAATATCTTCTTGCTTATATTTAACATTTCCAATATAAATGGAAGGTAGATTGAAAATTCCCATGTTAGAAAGGAAGGTTGAAGACTACCATAATTTAGGATTACTTTACTCAATGGGCAAAAGGCTGTTAATGTTTCACATGTAGCATTAGTTATAAAGGAAGGACAGAAGAAAGAAGGAAGGGGAGAGACAAGAGGCAGAGAGAGGGTATGGAAAGCAGGCAAGATCTTCAAAGGCCATGTATGCAAAGGCTTATTCAGAATTTATAAATATGAGATGAGAAGGAACTGGCCAAGTTGACTTGGCATTACATATTGTGGACACATGCTTCAATATATTCTTTAAAAAGGAATAAAAACTCCCAAATTCCTTTTTCTTTCATGAGTTTCTTTTTAAGGAAAGGATATTGGTAATGATTATGAACTTCTAAATGTTGCTCAAACAACTGTGCTATAAAAACTTCTCAGCAAGAATTTCTTTTAGTTTTTGCTATTTATTAAGCCACAATGGGCAGAAATTCCAGCTAGCACCATGCAATGTGCCAATTTGTCTGAAAGACTGCTGGTGCTCAGTATGTCTCAGACTAGGTGTGGAGCTGAGAAATGGTGCAAAACAATATGTATTATCTGGTGTCGTGTAACAAATTACCCCCAAATTTAATGATTAGGAAACAATATGTCTTTCCTATAGTGTCGATGGGTCAGGAATCTGGGTTTGATGTTACTACGTGCCTCTGGTTCAAATTTCTCATGGGGTTGCTGTTAATATTTGTGGGGGTCTCTGCTTCAAGATTCGGTTTATGGCTGCTGAAAGACCTTAGAGCCTGGCCACTTGGGCCTCTTCAGGAACTGCTGCCTGGTGATGTGGTATTGGCTTCCTTAGGGTGAGAAACCCATGAGAAGGAGAAAGAGGACAGTGTAAACTCATTTTATAACCTAATCCCATTCATTTGATCACTTCTGAGATGTTCTATTTTGTAGAAGCAGATCACAGATTAGTAAGTACTGCATTCACTCAAGAGGAGGTCTCTACACAAGGAGGTGAATTCATGGGTGAGGGTTCCAAGGCCCATTTTAGGAGCTGTGCTTTTTTCACTTAAATACTATTTTCCTGTGAGTCTTTTTCTGACCAGCCCAGGGAATTAGAGTTTATCTCAATGCTCAGAGTAGAAATTTATGGGTGAATGGACAATACCAGAAGATCTGCTGAGATCTCAAAGGGTAGTAGGTAGAGGGTGGGGTAGGAAGATGTAGTCAAGAGGGAAGGTAGAGCCATTGGCCTGGTTTGGCATCCCCTGTCACTCCAGGGTCCTTCAATGTTCCAGGACTTTGTCTTTACTAGGGAAGGCCTTCTCTTGCTCATTTCTTCTTACCTCGCTGCCTTTGCACTTGGGTAAGTTCTATACATAAGCAGATCTTTTCCTTCTTCATGCTATTCCTTGCATTCCCCAAGGCCCCACTCCCCCTGGCAAGCCTCATTCTGCTCTCTCTGTGGCCCTTTGTGAGTGTATCAAATCTTGTGTGGGATCTGATAATGCCTGTTGGCAAGACAGGCTTGTCTCCTACCCCTGCCCCAAGGTTCATTTAGAGAATGAACTGATCAGATGACTACACATAAAATGTTCAATTGCCACAAAAGCAATGGAATAACAATGAAGAAACCTAAGCTTGTCTGGGATTTGAGCAAGGACTCTAAGGGTCATTTAGGCAGTCTTGGGAGGAACCATGTCGGGTTGTGTGATTTGAGTCAAGTCCCATTAAAAAAGAATGAGGACCCAAGCCTGAAATGAA
Source organism: Condylura cristata (assembly GCF_000260355.1). Lineage (NCBI taxonomy): Eukaryota > Metazoa > Chordata > Mammalia > Eulipotyphla > Talpidae > Condylura > Condylura cristata. The sequence continues at coordinate 42,852,876 of NW_004567118.1, read as the reverse complement.
AATTTGGGGTGAAGTGCACCCCAAACACAGGCCCTAACATGGAAACAACATGTAATGTGTGTTTTGGAAGGATCAGTGTGGAGGACCAGAGCAATCCATAGCTGAAGGTAGAGTATAGAATAGAATAGGAAATTCCCACTTTTCAGAGCTGAGCCTGAATAAGGTAGATCCCAGATGTTTCGGTCTAGTAGAACTTGGCAGTCCATGTTAGAAAGGGAAGTAGACAGTCTTAGCACCTGATTTCCTCTGCTGCTCCCTGACTTTTCCCCTTCTTTCCAGGGCCCCTGTCTCTGTTTTTCTCACAGGCATAAGGATCCAAATCATCATCTGTGAAAACCCATCCAGGCTTACCATCCAGGCTTACCCACATCCGGCCACACTGCCAGATCTACCTTACACAGATGAGCACTTGAGCCTCCAGACCCAGCCAGCTGTGAGGCTCTCGACCCCCAGAGTCCCAGTCCTCAGGAGTCTGTGTGGAGCACCCTGAATTAGGGAGAGGCCTGGGAGAGAGTATTGGTGTTCTCACCCCTCAAGAATAGAGTTTCAAGGGTGGGTAAAGCAGGACAAGATGGTGGGACATTGAAAAGAGGAGGTTGGGTCTCCTAACTTCAGCCAGTTCATGGGAAGAAGAGGGGTGAACTGGCACCACATGGGAGGCTCCTGCAGGACCACAGGTGACCGGTGGGGAGGGAGGATAGCACAAGCTCTATCCCACAGGGATGCCCCTGGCTCAGGGTAACCAAACCTGTTGAACTTAATGTATTCATTCTGATTTCCTGGAGCAGCTACCACCTGTCCTCAGACAGAGTTTTTTGTTAAGGCAGAAACAAGTAAAAGGTGATTTCCCTTAAAAAAAAAAAAAAAAGGCACTTCTCCTTCAGGCTCCATTCTTCTTTGGGCTCTCTGGTCCACAAACACACCAACTTGTGACACCTCAGGACATTTGCACTTGCCACCCTCCCTACTGGAATGCTCTCCTTTTCAGAGCACGATTAAGGATTAGGGATGTAAATTTCCAAATGCAAAGTGAAATGTGAGTTCCATTTCTTAAAAGCAGGGAAGAAGTTTGTTTATTTTTCTGTCTATTTATCTCTTGACTGTGATGGTGCTTTTCATTTTCTATTTAATGTTATGTTTCTGTGGGCATGAAATAATGGCAGCACAGATCCTCACAGGCTCCCAGGGATCAAGACCTGTCTTCAGATACATATTCCATTGTCCCATCAAACATCGCCTACAAGTGACCAAGCCAAAGCAAAATTTGGCTTGTATTAAACATTTAGTGGGAAGTATTTAATAGTATTAAACACTTAGTGGGAAGCCCCTTTTGAGTGTGTGGCCTTTTGTGACTGTAGTGTCCCAGGGACCTGCTGGGAGTCTGGCTCCAAAATAGCCCCATTTCATACACATCATGCAAGTCACATCCCATCTCCACCCTGTTTAATATCCCTTATAGCAGTGTTATGCTCTGAAATTATCCCTTTAATCTGTTTTGTCATTTTGTTGTCTGCTCCCACCACGAGAATGTAAACTCCACAAAAGCTTGTCCTAATTATCTCCAAGCCTAGTCCAGGAGCCAGCACATGTAGACCTTCAACAAATGTTTGTTGATGGAATAAATAAACGTAAAAGGGAATTTATTATGCAGAGTTTTGTGTAAACTAGCTGTTTCTCTTAACTTTTACAAACTGGCAGTACAACCAAGCCTTCCAGCGAATCACTTCTGAGTGCTCCACTTGGAATTACTAGCCAGAACCTGAATGTGCCTGCCCATATCAAATCCATGAAAAGCATAGTCCCAGTCTTACCTTTACTTTGAAAGCTGTCCCGGAAATGAATGCCACACAGGGGTATTTTCTTTCTGCTGCTTTCTCCTGGTGTGTCTTATTGTAACCAGTGCCTGAAGCCATAGACTGTTACAGGTTGTGTGCCCTTGAGGGGGTTGCTGGTGACTATAGATAGCCCCAGAGAAAATGCTAAAAAAGTGTAGCATTTTGGGAGTGGAGTAACAGATAAGTTATATAAGGGACTGGAGAAAGCAATGTGGATTCATTCACTCTTATGGATTCAACAGTTTTGGATCATCAGCATTTGGGGTCAATGGATTTTTGTCCCCATCCTGCCAATCTTCCAGAAGGCTGTTGTGGGACTCTGAATATGGCGAGGCCTCTAACAGCCAACCTCAGAGAGGAAAGTTTGGAGACTTTGCAATTAGCCAAGCAACTGAAATGGTTCCCAATTTTGCTGTGGTTACGGCCTGGCAGAGAAGGCAAAGACCTGGAGCCTGGAGCCTTGCTATGTGTGAATGTGGCCATTTGTCAGGGTTGTTCAGCCACTGCACCTGATATTTTGGATGTTGCTTGTCTGGTGCTGCGCTGGGGTATCCCGGCAGCTCCAGGAGTGTCTCCTATAGTTTCTTCTGCTGTCTTCATGAGTTGGAACTGGCCTAGAGTCTGGCAGTTGTGTGCTCCAGGTCAGCAGAGGCAGGATGACACCATCTTGGACAACTGGCCTATTGTTTAGGAGAGGAGTTCTGTGTACTCAGACACCATCTTAGCTGCTTTGGTTTAGTACTGAAACAGTGGACACTGCTTTGGGTGAGGTAAAGGTCATTTTTGGCCTCAATAACTGGTTTGTTAAATAAGGCCCATTGTTGATGTTCTCTGAGCCTGAGTAGTCTTGCAATTGTCCAGGGTGAAGAACTCAGTGGCCGGTAATTATTGGGCAATGTCGTTAGCCAGTTTTAGTACTCCTTGCTACCTTGTGTCATTATCTGCTTGCTGCCTTAGAGTAGGAGGGGGAGACACAGGTAAGCTTTAGAGAGATCTGTTCTTTATTGTTCCTCACCAAAACCACAGCTGGCCTTCCTAGGTTCCTATTTTGCCTCCCCTTACCACTGTGGTCTTGCTGCCCACAATGCAGGAGACTTTGCCCACCTGGTACTCCTATCCAACCACTGAGAACAGTTACCTCTCCTGGAGCTGCGCGTTGCTCCTCACCTACATCAGGTGGGCTTTTGGGGAAGCCCCCAAAGCACCATGATCTCAGGTTGCCAGGAATAAAAATAAGCAGCGTCTCATCAAGGCTGAATTCTAATGAGCTTAAACATTTTTTATGTAAAAAAATGGATAATAAGTACATTTTTCATGATATGTATGCCACCAATAGGAATTGAAAGCTTTTTCAGTTATGTAGAGAATTTCATACTAAAAAAATGATGCAACATAAAAACTTTAACCACTGTGGAGACCCCAGGAAAGGTTCTAAACTGTAGCTATAAATGAGTTCAAACAATTCTGTATCACAGAGGGGATGAAGAAATACAGAAACAAAATAACAATCCTCTATTTTTAAAAGCAACTTTGGATCTCATTTCCCCCCCTTACATAAATAGAAGCATTTTTGGCAAATTCGTACATATGTGTGTTTCAACTTAAAGTATGGTTTAGGTCTTTTTCTGTGACTATTTCATTTGGCTAGACATATGAAACTAAACTGTTTATTGCATACATAAATATAATGTTTTTCTGCATTTTAATGGAGCAAATATTAATGGCTTTTTTGGGTGTAAATTTGTAATGGAGGGAAAAAAGGAATTAAAAAAACAAGTTTTCAATATTGTGGTTATCACATTGGGATGCATAATAAAATTAGTATAAAATGTGTATGCCTGTAATTTCATAAATATTAGAGGAATCATCTCCAGCAGGGAACATTACATTAAAGAAAAAAAGGGACTTTTTTTTAGCTATGATCCCCTCCCTGCTTCATTTGCTTATTCTACCTTAAACTTCTGCTCTGGTAGCTACAGACTGACTCTCTGTATACATCAGCTTGTTTTTGTTTTCTTTTGTGTTTTTTAGATTCCAGATACATGAGCTATCATGGTATTTCTCTTTCTTGTTTCACTTATTCTCACCAAACATAATATCCTAAAGTTCCACTAAGTTTCAGCAAGGACAAGATTTTGTCCTTTTTTATGAACAAATAACAATTCAATTGTGTGTGTACTACATCTTCTTTATCTACTTGTCCATTAAACACATTTACATTATTTCCAGATCTTGACAGTAAGTAAGTAATGCCTTGAGCAGGGAAGTATGTAACACTTTTAGAAGTATTTTTGTTTCTTCCAGGTAAATACCTAGAAATGAAATTTTGGACCACATGCTAGTTATGTTTTTTTAAGTTTTTAATTTACTTCATTACTGTTTTCCATGGTGGTTGTACCAATTTATATTCCCATTAACAGTGCACACTTGCTGAAGCTTTTTTTTTTCTCCCCCAAACAAAACAGTAATTCACTATGTAATGCATGTTTTGAAATGTCTTTTTTTAACTGAACCTTTCCAAGAACCAATATTTGGCTTTGTTGAGTTTTGGTATTATTTGTTTTCAATTTCTTTAATTAGTGTTTTTATCCTTTTAATTTCCTTTCTTCTACTTTGGCTTTAATTTGCTCTTACTATTCTATTTTCTTACAATGGGTGCTTATTCACTGATTTTGAATTTTTAAGCTTTCTAATATGTGCTTTTAAAATAATAACTTTCTAAGAATTGCTTAAATTTGCATCCTAAACATTTTGATAATTTGAGCTTTGATTTTTATTATCATTCAACTTGAAATATTTTCTAGTTTTTTTATTGATTTCTTCCCTTTTAAAAATAATACTATGTTAAACAACCCCATCAAAAAATGGGCAGAAGAGCTAAAAAGACACTTCTCCAAAGAGGAAATGCAGATGGCCAACAAGCATATGAAAAAATGTTCAACATCACTTGTAATAAGGGAGATGCAAATTAAAACCACAATGAGATACCACCTCACCCCAGTGAGAATGGCACATCTTCAAACAACTAGCAACAACAAATGTTGGTGAGGATGTGGAGAAAAAGGAACTCTCCTGCACTGATACTTGTTTTCTGACCTCACATAAAATATGTATTTTTAGTGAGCTGTCAGCTTACCTTCTCTCTTTAAAACTTATTTCAAATTTCCCTCTCCCCTTTAAACTTTGCATGGAATCTAAAACAAATGTGCATACTTAGGGTAGGAATAAAAGATGCCAATGCAGGTCCTATCTCTGTTAGAAAGACTGACTTAACAGAGATTGTCAGGTTTCCTCTAAAATGTTTAATTGACAGCATACATTAAAACATATGCTATCATGAGATCAATGATGACTGCCACTACAGGTGAGTCAGTGGTCAATGTGTCTATATTTTCCAGTGAGTTAACCTTTGAAAAGCAATGGGTTTCAGCTCAATCTGAAGTATAGTATCTATCACTACCACTCAATATTTAAAAGTCTGCATGTTTTCCCATCATGGTTCTCAATTCTTTAACATTCCTGCTGTATTGTACAGTCTCAAATATGGCAAAAACTGAAAAAAATCTGGTTAGTTGAATGATGAACAGAAAACAGGCATCCTTCAGTAGGAAATAAAAAATGGCAGTATTTAAAAACAATGTATAACAACAGATATCTTCTATTAGACACTGCATTAATATCGTTGATGAAATCAATACATTGAATGCTACCAAGTTCCTCAATAAACACTTCTGTTGTATTTATATACTACATTTTCTTTTCCCACTCATCCACCAGTGGTCATGTAGGTTCTTTCCATGTCTTGGCTATTGTAAGCAATGCTACCCACATTTTATATGAAAAGTCCTAATAAAAAATACAACTACTCACTCTAAAATTGTCCTAAAAGTTTAACAAGAACACACTGAGAAGGTTTAGCTATAACTTAAGAAATAAAGGACTGAAGAGTACACCATCATTGTTGCACATAACCAAGGACAGATTTAATGGAAGGTAGAAGGAAGTGGAGAGAGGTAATTTTCTTTCTTCTAGGATGTCTGGTATATTTGCAATTGTTGGTGGATTTGTTGCAATATAATTTTATCCTTGTGATAAATTTAATTTTCTGTGGATAATGTTGTGCCTATTTTATTTTTATAGTCATGTTTACCAGATTCCAGAAAAATGTGTTGACTCAATTAATTTAACTTTTAAATCAATCACCATTTTGTAGCCAAAATTTGAATACTTTTTTTATTGACTGGTTATTTTAGTATTGATTTGTGCTTAACATGTTGTTTTATACTTAGTAGATGCTCAGTAAATAGTTCTTGAATTTCATTGATTTATTTTTTCATACAGATTTGTCATCATGAAAACTTATTTTTTTAGTACTGACTTAATTTTAGAGTTAATAGTTTAAAAACTAAAAATATTTTTTGTTCTATATTAACTTGTTACTATTCTTTATATACTTCATCGGTTCTTGTTCCAGTCAACCTTGTTCACAACATTGTAGATTACCTTTTCAGTGAAATCTCTTAGGTGACCCTTTGAGGTCATTTTCTGTTTCTGAGACATTGGCTGATAAGGCAGACTAAGGGTTTAGATAGGTGTATGAGATGGCAGTCCTTAGAAGGACACTGAGCTCAAATTGAGATAGTCACTCAGAGTTTCTTGGGTTAGGGAGAAGAGCTATATTTTTTGTACCCAAATCATTGTTTGTAGATTGCCCTTTGAAATGGGACATAAATCTGGATGGGGACAACTACTTTATCACAGGCAATTCTCAGAGATCAAGTAGGCTCTGAGTTTGTGATAGCAAAGTATTCTGGGAATCAAATATCTCTCACTTGAGCAGGGCCACACCACAGTATCCTCTGTACCTGATGAGTACAGGTGAGCCAATGGTCAGAGATATGAAGAGAGACTCAAGAGGAATGATTATAATGAAAAATCCTACTTTCCAAGCACTAAAAGAAGATATAAATAAAGATCATGGAAAATGAGAATCAATGTATTTTAGGTCTCAGTGGAACACTAGGGCTGGAAATGAATGCAGTAAGCCCTGGAGTAAGTTTGGAGGAAAATAACAGCATTGGAAGAGTGGTAAGGAAATGGGAAGAAGCATTATCAATAGTGGCAGTAAAACCATAAAAAATATATTTTTAAATATATTAAAATACCTAGAAACAGATGGTTCAAATGGTTTTTATTATTCTTATTTGGTATTTGATAAAAGGATATTAAGAGTGATAATGTTTTTTGTTTAAAAATAAACCAACCGAGTTTAGTCAGATTTCAGGTGTTAAATGAGATTTTGTAAGATAGAAGTATTCTTTTCTATTTGAACGCTAGGATTTTTTTCTATTTGGTATCTATTTCAGCTACCAGCAATCTTTTTCCAAGTTGTAAACCTGTCTGCCCAGATACGCATATCTGCCCTGTTGCACTACCCTTCTCCTTGGGAGGTATGTCCTTAACCATCTCATTTGGCCCTGTTGTTTTTCACTTTGTAGCTTGAGGCTAACTGAAGCTGCCAGACATGTGGCCTCCTTTCTGGGAGAAAGTTTGGAATCACTTCTTCTGTCTGGAAGCTAGTTAGCTATTTGTGTCATTCTCTGAACCTGCCCATGGCTTCCATGTACCAAGCAAAGCCAACTTGGATCTTATTTGGCTTAAAGAACACATTTAAAGTTAGAAAGTGCTGTCAGTTTTATTTTGGACAGTTTTTAAAGATAAAATTCAAAATGACAGTAGAGAATCCCCATATATAAATAACCTTTGTAAATGTAAAAAGAATAAAGTCACTAATCAAAAAGCACAGGATGACTTGTTGGATCAGAAAACAAAACCCAAAACCTGTTGTTAAGACCCATTTATATGCCAAAGATCAACAAAGGCTCAAAGTGGATGGTTGGAAGAAAACTCTCAGCAAATAGGATTACTAAAAGGGCAGTTACTGCCAAACTCAAATAAAATAAAATAAATTCCCAATTAAAAAAGAGTAACAAGAAACAAGAATTGATGTCTTATAATGATAAGAGACCAATATTTCCAGAAGACACAACATACCAATATTCATGCACCAAATGAAGGAATACCAAACTATATAAGATAATTATTAACAAACCTAAAAATAGACATTGGCTACAACACAATAGTAATAGTGTACTTTAACATCCCACTTACATCAATGGGTCAGGAAGTCAACATGGAAATAAGGAAATGAGGAATTAGACCAGGTGGGTTTACTAGGCAATTATAGGGCACTACATATTTACATATTCATAAATTTCACAAAAATTCATAAAATTTGAATACACATTCTTCCCAACAACAATTGGAACATTCTCTTGTATAGAGCACATACTGGGTAACAAAACAAGTGACAATATATTCATCATGGCTGAAGTCATATCAGATGTTTTCCCTGACCACAATGGAAATTATTAGTAATCAATCACTAAATGAAAGTCAAAAAAAATCTCTAATATGTGAAGACTGAACAGCATATTCCTATTGGGCTAGTGAAGAAATCAAAGAAGAAATTAAAATATATTGGAGACAAATGGAAATGGAGAACACCTACCAGAACCTATAAGCAACAGCAAAAACAGTACTAGAAGAGATGTCTATAGCAGTAATGGTCTGTGTCAAGAAATAAGAAAGGTCTCATATAAATGATCTAACATTAGATCCAAGGAAATAGAAAAAGAAAAAGAAATGAAATCAAAAGCTAGTAGAAGCAAAGAAATAATAGAAATTAGAGCAGAAAGTCAAGAAGATAGTTTAAAAAAACATGAACCCACAAGCTATGTCTTTGAAAATGTATATATATATATATATATATATATATATATATATATATAAAGAGAGAGAGAGAAATCCCTAGCTAGATTCACTGAGAAAAAGGGAGAAAACTCTAAAAAATAGAATTAGAAGTGAATGGTTACGACAGATTTGTACTGTGGACACTTTTATGTCAACAAATTATAAAATCGCAAAGAAATAGCTTCCTAGAAGTCTTTCATGACTAAATGGGGGAGAAATCGAAAACCTGAATAAAACTTATTCATTACAAATAAGGAAATTGAAACAGTACTCAAAAGTACCACAAAAGGTAAAATTGGGCCTTCCTGGTGCTTCAAGAGGCTAGGGTGCAGCCTTATGAAGCTGTCCACAGCCATTGCACCATGAGTTTAATCCCTGGCTAGGGGGTGGCCCACATGGCACAGCAGACCTCTCATCATAACCACTGCTCCCCTTATCAGTATATTTCAGTAGATCTGCCTGTTCTGTTTCCCACTCTGTCTCTGGTGAAGCCTCTCACCCTCTGTACCTCTGGTCTGTACCCCAGTTCTCCTATGCATAAGTAAATAAACTTCTTGTTTTTTTTTTTTTTTTAAAGGTAATATCCCAGGACAAGATTGTTTTATTAGTGAGTCTAATTGGACATTTAGAGGGAAACAAATACCTACCTTTCTCAAACTCTTCCAAAAATTTAAGGAAGATGGAATGTTCCTAAACACATTTTATGAGACCAAAAATCACTGTGATGCCAAAAACAGACAAGGACATCCATAAAAAGGAAGGAAGGAAGGAAGGGGGGGCAAAGAAGGAAAGAAGGGACAGAAAAGTATAGACCAATATTCCTGACAATCACAGATATAAAAATCTTCAACCAACTCTTAGCATATTAACTTCAACAGTATGTTAAATAAAATATCCATCATTACTAAGTGGAAATTTTTCATTAGATGGATCAACATATTCAAGTCAGTCAATATAGCAGATAATATGAGCAAAAGAAACACAAAAATCAGTGATCATTTCAGTAGGTGAAGGCATATGACAAGATTTGATTTCCACCTGTGATAAAAAATCAATAAAAGTAGGGATAGAGAGCCCTCCCTGGTGGCACAGCTGGTTAAAGCACAGCACTAAGAAGCTAAAGCCACTTTAGCATGACTTTGATCCCCACCCCAGAGGTGACCACATGGCGCAGCAGACCTCTCCTGGCCTGTCACTGCCGGTGTATTTCGTCAGTTGGCTTGTTCTGCTCCCCACTGGTGAATCCTCTCACCGCCCCTGCACCTCTGGCTTGTATGCACAAAATATATTAATCTTAAAAAAAAAGTCAGGATAGAAGGAACATATCTCACTATAATAAATGCCATGTATGCCAAATCCACAGCCAGTAGTCTTTTTTTTTTTTTACAAAGTTTATTTTTACTTCATTTTGCACATTTTTTTCCCCATCTCGATTGTAATCCCCGCGGGTTTCCCATCACCAAATCACCCCTGTGCCACCACCATAGTCCC
>NW_004567118.1:42833828-42841714 GCF_000260355.1 Condylura cristata | reverse complement strand
TCATCAGTTCTCCGTATATTTTTGTGATCAGTCCTTTATCGCTACTTTTGTGTGAGAAAATGTTTTCCCAATTAGTGATCTTTCTGTTTGTTTTTAGTGATGTTTCTTTTGCACAGCCAGTAGTCTTAATGGGGAGAAACTGAAAGCTTTTCCTCAAAGATCAGTTTTACACAAGATTGTCTGAGTACTCTCACTACTACTATTCAACATATTATTGGTTGTGCTAGCTAAGTAATTAGGCAAGAGAAAGATAAAGGAATCCAAATCTGAAAGGAACTAAAGCTATTACCATGTGCAGCTGACATGTTAATATACATAGAAAACCTTAAAGACTCCACTAAAAAACTATTAGAAACAAAACATCTAAGGACTCCATCCAAAATATTGTATAGTAGGTTGGGATCACCCTCTCCCCTTAAAACCAACTATAAAAATATAATACTTGCTCATAGGAAGATTCAGATTCTCTGTTCCATCTACAGAATTACAGGACTTTTTCACAGAGATCTTTATCTAAAGTTGGTGGCAGCTGAGGGGCAGAAGTAGTAAGAAGTGAAGGGGAGCACTAATGGGAGAATAGTTATGCCAGCTGGCAGAACAAGAGATGGGCTGGGAGTCGACCACCCAAGTCATGATGGGGCAAGCCAGAGCATTGTGAAATGCTCTGGAAGAACTTTGCTGACATGTCAGTGGGTTCAGACATGATCCAGAGCAGAGGGAACTCTGCAGGTACAGATCCAGAAAATTGGGAACTGTGGACACTGAAAACTCCCTTCTTATCCATTAACCCCAGAAGACATCAAAGGGAAACAAGGTTGAGCCAGACTAGACTCCATAAAGAGCCCAATAGCAGAGAAAAGTATTTGTGAGTTAACTCATGAATCCCTTGTGAAAGAGATGCACAGATATTGCAGCCCCACAGAAGCTGCAGCAAAGGCAGGGTGGGGTAACAACAATTGTTGTTGATGATCATAGTGACAAGGTGGCTCATGCCCACCCACCATATTTGGGTGCAATACTACTTGCCTATGAAGCACACTACAGTACTGGAGTATGAGCCTGGTGATTCGGACCTAACTTTCTCCACTGGGAGACCCAGGTTTCATAGATTATGACTGTGGGAGTAATGAGCAGCAGAAAGATAGGGTGGGAAGTTAAGAGAATCTTAGCACAGGATGTAGTTTGTTGTGGAATGAAGGAAGAAGAGATGAGGCATCCAACTTCACCTCTGAAAGTGAGTAAGTATTAAAGCCATAGATTACCTTTTGCCTCCAACTCAACCCATGGAAAACAAAGAAGGGAGACAAAGAAAACTAAATCCCCAGTGTCACACACACACACACTCAACATGCATTCTTAGGAAGGAAGGAACATATCAGCACAAGATGGAAAAATAAAATGAAGACAGAACTCTTTAGGACATATATTAAAGGTACAGAAAGATAGGATCTATCAGACAAGGATGTCAGAAAAACAATTTAAAAATACTAAGTGAGCTACTGGAAGGTCTGTCAAAGGCAGATAGGCAGGTATCAAACCTTAGTTTGGAGACAAAGTTCTTCAGCAAAGAAACTAAATATATAAAAAGATCACAAAAGACTTTGAATGAAATGCAGACAATATTAGAAAGCACTTTATATGAATTAAACTCGCAGAATTAAGAATTTCAAATGTGGAAGACTCAAATGAAGAAATCACCTATCTAGAAGAGGAGAGAATCAAGACAAAGGAAAAATGAACAAGCTTTATGAGAAATCAGAGTCAATTAAGGAAGTAAACATAAATATAATTGGGATCCCAGAAGGTGAAGAGAGAGAAATGGGAACAGAAATGCTATCCAAAGAAATGTTAAATAGCTGAGATTTCTCAAATCTAAAGAATGAATTAAACATGGGTGTCCATAAAGCAGAGAGAATACCCATATTTTAAAATGTAAACAGAATTAAACCCACACATATCATTGTAAAATTATCAAAAATTAAAGATAATAAAAAATATTGAGGATGCAAGGGGAAAATGTAACTTACAAAAAAGTAACTTACAAATGCTCCTAGGTTAGACTTTCTGCAGACTTCAGCCCAGAACCTGAAGAGAATGTAAGGAAGTGTTCATAATCCTAAAAGTCATGAACTGCTGGATAAGAATACTCTATCCTGCAAGTGTCTTTCAAGAATGAAGTAGAAATAAAAGCTTTCCCAGACAAACAGAAGCTACCACAACCAGATCTATCCTTCAAGAAATATATTTTACAAGAAAAAATAGAACATAATATCCTGAGCCAAATGAAAATTGCAATACAAAACCAGAAGCATGAGCAAGAATATAATGGATAAACAATAACACACTAAAGGAGAGGAAGAAATGGACAGAATCTGTACAGTTTAACATCAGAGAGCAAATGCTAGCTCACAAAGTACTTAACCACAGAAAAGTAAGTAAAACCTCATTGTTGACTATTAACCTAAAATTCAAAATAGAGACCCTGAGATGAAAAAACAAAGAAATTGATAGAAATACTATGGAAACCCATGTAGAAAGTGCAGGTAGAAACGAATGGGAAAAGTAACAGAAAATAGAATAATCAAAAGTGGAAAACAGATAGTTGATGATAAACATTTCATATCAATAATCATCCTAAATGTGAATGGTCTGAATTCACCAATAAAAAGACATAGACTATCAAAGTAGATAGTAATTGAGGTCCTCAGGGACAAGAATGGACACTATATAATATTAAGAAAACAATTACTAAAGTTTACACACCTAATGCAGGAACACCTAGTTACACATCTAATGCAGGAGTACCTAGTTACATATGGCAGGTCTAAAACAACAAGTCCACAAGAGTAGAATCATCAATAAAAGCTTCAACACAGCACTGACACAGAGGGATATAGCAAACAGACAAAAATTTACAGAGATAAAAACCTTAAATAAAATGTTAGCACAGATAGATTAATCGGACATTTATAGTTTTCCATGTCACAGAAATGAGTACTTTCCTCTCTAGTAAACATGGAGCATTTTCAAGAATAGATCATATACTAAAACATAAAGTATGTCTCAAAAAACTTACCACAATAGAAGTTATATAATGTACCTTCACAGACAATGCCAGAAAGCTAGAAAACAGCCACAAAAAGACTCTTGGAATAAACCAAAACATGTGGCAACTAAACGAAACATTTCTGAAAAACTTCTGAATTATGAAAGAAGAGATCAAAAATTATCTGGAGACTGGTGAAAATAGAGACACAAGATTTTAGACCCTTTGGTGGTACTTTTTCCCTTTTCTGCCTCTTTCCTAAATATTGCCCTTTAGTGCTATAACAGTTAAATCCTACCACATAACCAATAACTCACATAGGAAATAAAAAGGAATACTGTGAAAGGGGAGTGCTCTTGTCCAGCCAGTTCTTCTATTAAAGATCTATGCATTTTTACACTCTTTTACTTAAACTGGTCTTTCTAAGCAATAGGAATATATGTGTGTGTGTGTATACATTTCTATATATATGTGTATGTATATATTCATACACAGTTTAGTATCTGGTTTTTATATGGAAGACTAAAGTCATACTTAGAGCTCAATATGGTCTTTGCCAGCTAAGTTGGAAAATGCAGCATTTTAGAAATTTATATATCAATGTCTCACTGTTGGTTTGCTAATTTTTAAATAAAGTCATAATCAACATGCATAAAAAAGCAGTACCATGTGGGGAGTTTATAGCAATGCAGCAATGCATATCCACACCCCAAAAAGGAAAAATAAAAATTAAGTATTGAACTCTGCAGCAAATTAACTAGAAAGGCAAGAAGAAAATCATCCAGAGTCAGTAGAAGGAAAGAAAAATAAAAATCTGAGTATAAATAAATGAAATAGATGGCAAAAAATTAAAATTAGTGAAGAGAGAAAACCTAATTAAATAAAATCAGAAATGAAGGCAGCAAAATTACAATAAATACTGCAGACATACATAGGACTGTAAGACCCTATTACAAAAGTCTTGATGCTATCAATCTTGACACCTAAAGGAGATTGGACAAATCTTTAGACTCACACAACCCCCAAGATTGAGCCAGGATGAGGCAGACACCTTAATCAGTCTGATCACAAGTGCTATTGGTGAAATAGTAATAAATTGTCTCCCTAAGAACAAAACCCAGAACCTGATGGCTTATCCAGTAAATTCTACTAAACCGTCAAAGACTATTCAAACTCCCAACACATTCTATGAGAGGTAGTATTACTGTGGTCTCAAAACCAAACAAAAGTAGTACAAAAAAAGAATTTTAAAGAGCAGTATCTCCGATGAACAGAGATAATCCTAGAAATCTGAATACAGCAACATATCAATAGAATCATCTATCATGATCAAATAACCTTCATCTCAGGGATTCAAGTCTGGTCCAACAAGTGCAAATCAATCAATGTCATTCACCATATTAACAAAAAGAAAGATAAAAGCCACATAAGCATCGCAATAGATGTTGAGAAAACATTTGACAAGATTCAGCATCCATTTGTGACAAAAAACTGTGGAAGTATTGTCATTATTTATCTAAATATTAGATAAATAATTGTCATTATTTATCTAAATATTAGAAAAGCCTGATATGACAAACATACAGTCAATATTATTGTCAGTGATGAAAATCTAAAAGCATTCCTACTAAGATCAGGAGTAAGAGAGGGATGCCCACTATCACCAGTATTATTCAAGTTAGTATTGGGGGTTCTAGCTGAAACAGTTAGGTAAGAAAGAGACATAAAGGGAGTTCAAATTAGAAGAGAAGAAGAAAAATTGTCATTATTTGCAAATGACATTAATATACTTAAAGAAATCAAAAGACTAGCAAAAAAAATCTACTAGAAATAATAAATACATTAAAGTGGCAGGATACAGATTCAATACACACAAAAAGAATGTCATTTCTCTATGTAAGCAATGTATCAGAAGAAAGGAAAATAGGAATGTAATATCATTTATAATCACACCAAAAAGAATGAAACATTAATGAAAATTACTGAAGGAGGTAAAGGACTTACCTATTGAAAACTATAAAACTGTTAAAGGAAATAAAAGAAGACCTAAAGAAATATTTCCCATGTTCATATATTGGAAGGATCAATATCAATTTACAGATTCAGTAAACTACCTATTAAAAATACCAATGACCTTTTTTAAGGGAATTGAACAACTATAAAATTTATATGAAAGCATAAAAACCCAAATAGTTAGCTACTTTCAATCCTGAGAGGAAAGAAGAAAATTGGAGGTATCATATTTCTTACTTCAGTCTACATTACACAGCAACACTAATCAAAACAGTATGGTACTAGAACAAAAACAAAAAATCAGAATAGTGGAAATGAATCAAAAGTCTAGAGGTAAACCCATACAAATATGGACAATTAATAGACCAGTTTATCTTTGACAAAGGAGATATGGCTATACAGTAGAGAAAAGAAGTCCTTTTTAATAAATGTTGGGAAATATGGACAGCCTCATGCAGAAAAATGAAACTAGATCACAGAAGTTGACACAAAATTGATTAAAAATTTGGATGTAGGGCCCTTTCTGGTGGTTCAATGGGTTAAAGCACAGAACTAAGAAGCTAAAGCCACTTCAGCATGAGTTCAATCCTTGTCATGAAGGTCATCCTCATGGTGCAGCAGACCTCTCCTGACCGGCCACTGCTCCCCTCAGCAGTGTACTTCCTCGATCTGCCTGTTCTGTTCCCCACTCTGTCCCTGGTGAATTCTCTCACTGTCCCTGCACCTCTGGCCTGTACCCCAGTTCTGTATGCATAAATAAGTAAATCTTAAAAATTTAGGATGAAAGACCTGAATCCATAAGTGCACAGGAGAAAACATTCTATGACATTGGCTTTAGTGACATCTTTAGTGTCTTGTCTTCCACATTAAGGAAAGCAACAGCAAAAGTAAACAATGGAACCATGTCAAACTAAAAAAAATTCTGTACAGCAAAAGAAACTATTATTAAAATGAAAGGACATCCTACAAAATGGAAGAAAATATTTGTGCATCATACATCTGACAGGGACTAACATTAAAAATCTATTTAAAAACTTAGGAACTCAACAAGAGGAGAACAAAAACTGAGTCAAAAAATGGACAGAAGAAATAAATAGACACTTCTCCACAGAAGACATGCAAATGTTAGATATCACTTACCAGCAGGGAAATGCAAATCAAAGCTACAAAGGGATAAGCCCTCACTCCAAGTAACAACAAATGTTATGATATGGAGAAAAAGGAACTTGTGTCCACTGGTGGTATTTTGACTTGTCTAGTCCCTGTGGAAGACCGTATGGATGTTCCTCAAAATATTAAATGGTATCTATCATATGACCCTGCAATTTAACTCTGACTTATCTACCCTGAGATGCAAAAACATTAATTCAAAGGGATAAGCATTCTTATGTTCATTGCAATACTATATATATGTAAATCATTCTTCATTTTTGTACAATATATGCTTTCTCTTCTCAGGTATAATACCCATAAAATTCCCACCACCAATTTCCCATGCACCATCACCATCACCTTGTGCTCTTCCCTCCCATTTTTATCCTTTTACCTCTGTAAATTTACCTCCCCTTCTGTAAATGTCTCTAACTCATAGTTTCCTGCTGATTTTGATTTACAATTTATTATATATTTTTTCTCTGATCACTTATTTGATTCCTCCATATACCTCCTATAAGTGAAACCATCTGATACACACTAAGGTGTGTTCCCTGTTCAGTAATAGTGCAAAGTAGCTGTGTACAGACCAGGCTAAACCATATAAACCCACATTTGCTTGTGAACAGGCACTACAGTCCTGCCAACTGACCCTGGGCATTCATCCTTGGGGACCAGCTGGTTGCCTTTTTGAGCAGTGATGATTGTGTTAATGGCAGGTATTTGCACTTGTTCTGTTGCTGAGCAAAGTATGATCTGGAAGGGACTATGGCTACATTCCATTAGAGAAAGTAGGTTCCACTATACTTTTCTCTTCCCACACCCCATGACTTTAGATTTTGCACATCAGTGACACGGAAGCAACTACTGCTCTCTCAAATAAGAGATTTTTTCAAGTCATCTCAGGGTCTGATAAGGTTTATTGCCTCATGAAAAAGGAAGTTCTTCCCACTGGTTGAGGCTGTTATGTTTTGGCTTGACCCAGCAGCAGTTCACCACCAGAGCTGTGGCTTTTCTTATTGTGGCTACAGTAAAAGGAGCTGAGCTTGGTTGTAGCCTGACAGTTGTATGGCTGTGTGTGCAGGATCTCCACATAGCTGTCATTCATGTACACCAGGTAGATAGTATAAAAGCCCTTTTATACTTAGTTGAAAATGAACCGACCCATCTTCTTTTATTTTGAAACATTAATTTTGAACTCATGATCAGGGACTAGCTGAGATGTAGTCTTAATCATTGAATAGTGGCATCGTGATTTCCCCCTTAATTTTGTTAGAAATGACTGAGTTTTCCCAAATCTTGTGGGATGCTGATATTGCAATGTGTCTTTCTTACCTTAATTCCTTGGTATGATATACTGCATTGAGAGAATTCTGTATGTCAGACCATCTTTGAATTCTCGGGATAGATTCTAAGGAGTCGTGGTATTACTTAATTTATTATATAATTAATGGTTACTCTGTAGTTAAATTCTGTTTGCAAGTATTTTATTTAGAATTTATATTCATAGGTGAATCAATCAATTGTATTTTTCTGTCTTTATCTGACAGTAGTATGATAATTATCCTTTTTTTTTTTCAGGTGAAATTAGAATAAAGGTTTGTTGTTTTTTATTTTTATTATTATTTTTTAATTACAAAAGTTTATTTTTACATCATTTTGTACATTTTTTTTT
>NW_004567118.1:42797603-42832113 GCF_000260355.1 Condylura cristata | reverse complement strand
CTTTTGTGTGTTGATTTTATAACCTGCTACCTTGCTAAACTGGTGGATGGTTTTGATTAGTTTCTCTGTGGAGCTTTTAGGGTTTTCCATATAAATTAAATAAGTATGATAATTATCTTAATAGCTTTCCATGTTTTTGGGTGACCTAGAACAGCATAGCAACAATCCATTTTCATAAATTATTGAATCTTCATTATCACCTTTTAAAATGAGAAACCTATTTTTTTACTTTCTAGAATTCCTATGAAGAAAAATGTTCATTAAAATGTTTTACAAATTCGGCCCTCCCTGGTGGCACAGCGGGTTAAAGCCCAGCACTAAGAAGCTAAAGCCACTTCTCATGAGTTCCATCCCCACCTGCCCTGGATGTGACCACATGGCGCAGCAGACATCTCCTGACACACCCGCTGCTCCCCTCAACAGTGTACTTCCTCCATCTGCTTATTCTGCTCCCCACTCTGTCTCTGGTGAAGCGTCTCGCTGCCCCTGAGCCTCTGGCCTGTACCCCAGTTCTGTATGCACAAATAAATATTTTTTTAAAAAGTTTTACAAATTCATACATGCTATATAAATTTTATTGATCTTAGAAAAAATACCAGGTTGAATTTGTCTGCTTATTTATAGTTGCCGTTCTTCAAATATCTTTCCTTCATTCTTTTTCTTTTATCCACTGACTCAGAAATTCAGTATGATTAAGAACCCATTCCAATCTTTGGTTCTGCCATGTCTTAGTTTCAGAAACTTTCACCAAACTGCCAAATGTTTTAAACCTCAGTGTCTTTATCTATGAAATGAAGAATAGAATCTAACATAGGGGTCTGTTCTAAGAGTGACGATACTCTAACCATTCTTTGATGTACAGTTGTAGAAAGCATAAGTTGGTGCCAGGCATGAAGGAAGTCTGGAATAAATGATCATAAATAATTTTGCAGATTGACTCTGACATCTTTGGGAGAGCTAAATGGGGGAATTAGACTTGACTTACCTATAAATTTATTTAATATCCTGTCTTGAGTAAGTGAAAATGATTTCAATTCAAATTTGTTCCCCAGGCATTCTGATATTATATATGCATAATGTATTTTTTCAAGTATTTTTAAATTTGTATTTTAGTTACTGCAAGTAAGTGACCTCTTAGGCACTGGGGAAGAATTAGAAGATTTTCCAGTGTTTTCATACTATGTGATTGGAAATGCAAAAGGCATGCATCTGGAACTGTGTTATTAACATTTCTACAACCCAAACTGTATGTGTCTTTGCTGAAAGAAGGGGTAAAAAGAAATTAAAGGTTTTTCCCAAGTATGCACATTTCCTGCCAATGTCTTGATCCAGATGTTCCCTAACCAGGTCCCAATATGACAGGAGAGGAAGCAATTTGAGGGAAGTTGCTTTTTTCCAGAGTTAGTCCTACCCCTAAATCTAGGCAAGATCTGGACACACATCATGCCATGGAAAGTTGGTTTTCCAGAAACGTTTGAAAGAGGAATTCATTTTCATTTCCAAAATAAACCTGAGTACATGTTATACAATTTCCACTTGGTGCGCTGACTCTGAAGAGCAAAGCTAAACCTCCAACAAGATTTTTTTTTAGTGAAAATTTTGCCTTAGTCTCCACCATTGTGACTATTTCATCATTTATAACAAGTCACCAGTGTTCTGAGTTGCAGGTCTGAGTTAACTGTGAACCTTTTTTTGTTCATTCACCAGAGTGGAAAATCATAGGGTTCGTGTAATTAGTAGTCTAGAAAAATATCAACAAACAGATGTGTCTTCTGTGGTCAAAAAATGTTGAGCCTAGGAGACCACCCTGAGAAGTAAGTGACATCTCAGGGGACATGTGTGCAGAAATGCTTGACTGTGAAGCAGCTCATGGGGAAAGAGGGGATTGTGGCTACATAATTGCTGTTTTTCTCCAACATTTTATTTAGAGTTAGGAAGGCAATTTTTATGTGGCTATCTGACCAAACAAATGATGGATCTGCATGGTTTCCATAAAAGCAGCTAAAAATATGTATGTTTTTGACTAGGTGACAAAGCAATCTCTTATAACTGCACTCACCCCTCCCTGCCTTCTAGGCTGGTTTCATTTGGTTAAGATTTGTGCATTTTGCTGTCCACTTTGGTGGCATAAGTAAGATATTAAATTTTCAATATCTCTTATAAAGTCACTCATTGTTGGAAGTGTGCTGGAACCAGCTAGTACGAGTCTGTGCTAGTTTATATAGGCTCAGAAAGTTGATTCTATGTGTCTGTCCCCAAACTCATGGATAGCAGTACCTTTGATAGCTTGACATCAGCCACAGGGGGAAGTTTTCACTACAAAGTTAGTAGCTGCTGCACACATCTCCCTAAAGCTCAGGTTATCAAATAATTTCTGACACACTGCCTCCTATCCCTCTTCTTTCAAAGGTGATTAGTTGAGCCAGGACTGTTGCTTTAAGAAATATATTTCATGGATACCACAATTTGAGAAGGTATATTTTATGGTATTCCCTTTCTTGGAAATGAAGTTTTATTCTAAAATGAATATTTGATTTTTCACTTTCATATAACCTCCCATGGACAACTACAGCCCAATTTTGGGAAGTACCTAAACTTGGCTCAGAGATAGAACAGATTACTTAGGCCAAAGCTCATCACAGAATTGCACTCCTCTGGTTAAAGCAACGGCGTAGGACGCTTTGACTCTGATGAAGTGTGAGAGAATTTTTGCTTCAGCTTTGAGCAAAGAGACCACTACTCTTTGTGCTCAGTTGAGCTACAAAGAAGTACTCTGGAGTGCAGTTGGTATCTTGCTACCATTAGAGTACAGCTGTTCAGGAAGTTAGGGAACTAGGAGGAAACAGCAGCTAAGGATAAGAGGAATACAACTGTCTTCCTGCTGGCTTTCTCCCCTTTGTGATGTCTTGCCTGAAGTCTGCTTTCTTATTGACTTTTCATTTATGTGAGCCAATAGGCTTCCAGCTACTTAAGTCATTCAGGGTTGGGGTTCTGTTGCTGCTGTTCAAACAATCTTCACCAGCATAACTAGAAATTTTATCAAGTAATTTCTTGCTAATGTAGTGAAGTATATTATGTTAAACTTGCTGCTAGCTAGTTAAGTATATTATGTTAAACTTGCTGCTAGCTAGTTATAGGATATTAAGGAAATTCTAGTTCTCGATAATCTGTGATGACATAATTTATTCATCTTAGAAGGGGCAAAAGATAATTCTTAGAGAGTATGATTTATTTACATATATCCATTACTCCTAATTTAAATACAAATAGAAAAACCTAAAGAATCTTAAATCATGAATGTTTCATAATTTATAGCCACAATCTTCAGAAAGAGGTTATGGTTCCAAAAATGATAGAATGGACAATCCTCTAATTCATCAGTGGTGGACATTCATGAGAGCATGTTCATGATATTTGGACAGATCCCCTTTAAGCCAAGGAAGAAATAGTCTTTTTGCCATTGCTCAAATCTGCATGTCATTTAGTCTCATGGGAAAAATGCCCTTCTTTGATCTATAGAGGACATTATGTTAGTAACTACAATGTGGTTCCCTACATTCTCATTACTGGGCAAAAAATAGGAGGCTCATCCACTTGGATTCATGACTTTTCCTAAGTATGAGATCAGCCAATAAGTAGTGTGATTTTTTGTAGTATCTGGAACATGGCAGGCTCTCAATAAATAAGCTGAATGGATGGTCAGTAATGATCCTGATGAACAAGTAAATTTCTGAGAGAGTGAGGGACTCGGGGTACAAAAGTAATCTGTGTATATTTGTTGTATATTTGTCACCAGGCCTCTTAACTTTGCTCTGAGATATTATTGAATATTTTTTCAGCTTTAAAGGACTAAGAGTTATTAGAATGCACATTCTTCCTTTAATTAAAAAATGTACTTGTATATTGGTTTAAAAGTGTTATTTTAATGCATTTATTAGTTATATGACTGAGGTTGAAATTTTGCCTTATGCCATTTTTATGGGAAGATAATGTTCTTCACTTACTGTTGCTGAATGCAACCATCCATCAACAGTGCAGGCCTTAGAAGAACCAGCCCTCCATGCAATAGAACATCTGTGTATAATTTTTGACTCTCCCAAATGTAACTACTAATTGGTTGCTCTTGACCCAGAGCCTTTAGCAATAACATAAACAGTTGATTAACACATAATTTGTGTTTATCACTCATTAAGAGGAAGCGGCTCATCATAAAGGTCTTCATCCTCCTCTTCATGTCGAGCAGACGAAGGAGAATTAGGTCTGGCTTTCTCAGTGGTGGGAGAGAAGGAAGAAGGGTGGAGGCAGAAGGAGAATCGGTGGGGGGCGGCACTCTCACTCGGCAAAACTACAGAAATGCATCGTAATTTCTAGTTGAATATCCTACTCTTTCATTTCTTTAAAAATAATCCTATTTGGGAGCAATCCTTCTTCCACTGTTTGCATTAATGTCAGTTCCTACACTGTAGAAGAGTCCATGTAGGGGTCAATAGCAGTCTTCAAAAATCAGTACTCTTCTGCCAGATTATGTGATGTCAGTTTGTTTTCTGGAATTTCCTCTTCTATACCTTCTCCCTTGTCTTCTGGCACTGGGTTGAAAGCCCTGACTCCCCTAAGCTGTCTTCTGTTAGTTCCTTACAAGTGGATCTAAGCAATTCAAACCCCTGTTTTTCAAGGACCAACTGTAAATGTGCATAACAACCCCCCCACCACAACAGACACGCCCATTACAGAATCCTGTGGCTGGTGATGCTCACTCATAACTCGTTTTCCTGGTTCAACTGCACACCAGAGGCAGCGTTAAGGATCAACTGGCAGCTTTATCTGGTTAAAATCACAATAATCACAGTGCCAATGAGGTGAAAGTTGTGAGTTTAAATCTGGATGAGGCAAGCAGATTTAGGCAAAGGAAAAAAAGCAAATTTCACCATGTCATTATCAGTTACAGAATGTAAACCCAAATCAAACTGCCCAACTAACAAATCTATATTTTTTTTGTTAAAAACAAAATGGAATCCAACCTCATTGTTATGTCATCATGACAAGTTTCAAGGATGGCAACTGAATCTGTAGAATAGGCATATTTTAAGTTATAAGAATCTACAATACACCCCACAGTAATGAAACAGTTTCTTTAAATTTCCTTTAACTACACAGGAGTTTCTTTTGTTAAGAATTAATGTTCCAGTCTTTATACTTGAATATCCACAAGGTCCTTGGAATCCAAAAGAATTCAGTGGTCTGCAGATGAAGCAATTTTGAAAGACCAATATTGTTAATTCAATGACAGTGTAAGCCATAGGTCTCTAGGCTCTCTTAATTTCTCACTAATTTTTTTTTCATGGTACTTTAAACCAAAACAAATACCCATATTTCCACTTATGAAGTAAGTCCAAATATTTTAATAATATTTATGTCCTAATAATTTAGTAGCTGTTTGAAGAAATAAAACAAATTGAAGAAAAAATATTATTTTATTTTATTCTTTAATAACCACAATTACCACTGAGATGTGTATGTCTGTTGGGATTGTATAGCTTCTCAGACATTGGAATCAGATTAGACACCATTCTCTTATTTCTACTTTCACATTGATTTCCTTGTAGTATTGACTATTATAGAAACCACAGAGAACACAATTTCGCAAAGACATGGCATCATCTAAAGGAAAGTAGTATAATCTGATAAAAATGAGATCCCCTTACTAGCAGTTTAGTGTGTGGCAGATATTAAGTAGTGCTGCTGCGTTTCACTCAGAAACTTGAGGTGTTCAGTCATGTCCTTGGGTGTTCACTGTAGCAGCCATTGGTGTTGTGACATACAGTAGGAGAACCACTGGCGTAAGCAATATTGATAAACACCTTGGGTTACCATTGACAGTGATTACTTTTGCAATCCTTAGTGAATTAGGATAAACCTGGGATGCCAGGAGTGATTATTTGGGTCCTCACCTAAGTGCTTAAGAATACAGGACTCAAAGGCAGCAAGTGGGGAGAAACAGAGTAACAAGACTGATTTACGTAGGGACTGAGAAAAGAGAGTGCAGAGACTGAGAAAGAGAAATTATAGGTCAGCACATGGCCAGATGCCACCTGCTCTACCTTCAGGGCATCCACTGAGCAGACAGCCAGGTCCAGGGGGAAACCACACGTAGCAAGCTGGGGGTTTCTCCATGGACACCCCTCCTCACCAGTGGTTTAAGCGCCCCGAGCCCGAGCAGTTTAACTGCTAATGTATCAACTCAACCTTATTTTCCAAGAGCCTCCTTCTTCAGGATGTCAGTCGGTAGAATCTGGAAAGATCCACCTTCTACCACTTAGTTGGCAATGAGCACCATCCTCCGGCTTGGAGGTACTCCTGTTTCTCTTACAACAGTAGTTATTTTGAAAACTGTAGAATGTGTTTCATTGTGATTTTCTTTGAAGTTTAAATGTTATAATTATCTGTAATACTTGTTTTTTAAAGAATTTTCTATCTATTGGTAACTAGAGTCCGGACAAGTAGTCATCTAAAGCTTACAGTTTTGAGGACACCACAGATATTTAGGCTTGGATGGGTTAACTTTCATTCTTTTTTTTTTTTTTTTAAAGATTTATTTATTTGTGCATACAGAACTGGGGTATAGGCCAGGGGCTCAGGGGTGGCAACACGCTTCACCAGAAGCAGAGTGGGGAGCAGAACAGGCAGATTGACGAAGTACACTGCTGAGGGGAGCAGTGGGTAGGTCAGGAGAGGTCTGCCACGTCATGTGGTCGCCTCTGGGGCAGGCGGGGATCGAACTCATGTGGAAGTGGCTTTAGCTTCTTAACCCGCTGTGCTTTAACCCGCTGCGCCACCAGGGAGGGCCACCATTCTTAATATTCATGTTTTTTTTTTTTTTTTTCTAAAAGATTGTATAGGAAAATCGCTGAATTCAGTTTAACTGGTAATTCAACTACATGACTCAGAATTTGAATGGATGGAGAAGAGTAAGAAGATGTGTTGACCTCTCAGTGGAATGACTAGGATCTTCATTCAATCAGCATGACCTATCTCATGGCTACTCTCTACTGAGAGGCTCCCTGACTTTCTATCACTGGGACAAACTACTCTGACTTGAAACAGAGGAAGTTGGGGCAGGAGGCTGGTTGCTAGGATGGAACAGCCATCCACCTGCCTGGGCTCTAAGACTAGAGAGCCGCTAAGCTAGAAAGCCCCAAAAGGCCAAAAGGCCAAAAGGCCAAAAATCAAGGGTTATAGCAATTCCCATATAGTAGGGGCATATGGGCTATAGCCAAACAAAGGACAGTTCCCAATAATAGCCCCCCATAAAGAGTGTGTGCTCTCACCCACTCATAATTGCAAGAGACCTCAGCCTCCAGGAACTACAACCATGGAGTTTATTTTACAAATAGGGGAAACATAGAGCTTACTGTAGCCACTAGTGGTGGCTATCTCACTTAGTGTCAGTGGTGGTGACCACTGGTCACCAGGAGTGCTGGACAGCACTGACCAGTAGTGATGGTCACAAACAGCTCTTTGAGACACCAGGCCCAGAGTCATTAGTGCTCCTTTCAGACAATGTCAGAGACAGTTCTGAGGTCCAGCTTCTGACAGAGATCTTTGACTTCTCTTCCTTCCTTGGAAGTCAGCTGCAGGTTATTTCTTTTCTTCTTTCTTCTTTCAGCTAGTACTTCTTTCTTTGGAGGCTGGAACAATCTGTTTTTCAGCTCCCTCTCAGTCTGGTTTATATCCTCTTTCAGCATACCCCACTCTTAGCATCGGACCATTTTCTAATCCTGTTCCTGATTGGACCATTTATCACCAGTCAGCTAATGGCTCAGACCTGATGGGTTCACTCCACAATCCTGGAAGTAGAAGGACAATTTCTGTTCTGAGGAACAACTGCCACAACTCACTTGTGCTGGAATAGCAGGGTGAGAGAATACCACTGCTGCTGCTGGCCTGCTGCTGAGATGGTTGGGACCCAGTAAGAGAATGTCTGCTTGTGGAAAGAGTGGAGAATGGAGAAGCAGGATAGCTCTAGGTCACTGAGGGCCTGAAGGTTGTAAAGTAAATGTGTTAAAATTTGGCAATGGGAAGTCAATGCAGGGTTCTAAGCAGAGAAATGGTACTGTCAGGTCCATACTGATATGGACTGATCAGGCTGCAGGACTGGAGAGCAAATAAAAGCTGGGAATTACATGAATTTTAGAGTTGCTTGGCCAGGCAAAGAGGAGACTGTTCTCCATTGGGCATGTGCCTTTGATTCCATGGCCCTCGGCAGCCATTTAGATGAAATGTGCTAATGTGACAGGAGAATTAAAAATCTTCATTTTGAAGAAATTTAGTATTGACAGAAAAGTGACAAAAAGAGTAGCATGTTCCATACATCATTTACTCAGCTTTCCTTAAACATCTTCATATTCTTACCACAGCTACCAAAACCAGGAGAGTATTAGTGATGAGACACCAGTAGCCAAACAACATATCTCATTTAGATCCAGCTTTTCCCTCAATGTCCTTTTTTCCACATTGCATCAGGTTATCATGTCTCCTCATGCTTTGCAATCTGGGCCTGTTCCTCAGTCTTCCCTTGTCTTTCATGATCTTGACAATTTTGAAGGGCATTGGTCAGCTATTTTGTAAAATGCTTCTCAATTTATGCTTGTGCAATGTTTTCCCAGGAGCAAATGGATGTTTTCCATCTCTTGGCAAGCAGACCCCATGCTGATATGTCTCATTGTTGGTGATGTTAACAAAAAGAAGTTTTAGGAAATCTAATTTTGGAGTATTTTTCCTGTCTTCCCGACCAACTTAGGCTTTATTGCTAGGTTTCTTCCTTCATTCATGCAGAGGTTCCCTGACATCTTTGGTGTAAATTACTCTCTCTCCTCCATTTGCAATATTGGTAACTTGGTCCTTGCCCCAATATATGTCCTCCCCCCCCCCTCGTTCCTCTCATGACAGCACCCCCAAGGTGAAGCTTAGCACGTGACTGACCTATTAGGGATGGCATTTTCTAGACCTCTCTGGATCTAGGTGTGACTGCAGACCAAGTTGGAGCCAAACAATATGAGTAGGGATGACCTCTGCTCATGAAATTCTCTTCCGCTTCATCTATGATCTGTCATTATCCCTTGTAGACAAATATAGCTGGACCTTTGTCCAGTACAGCAGAGCTGTGCATGGACTGTTTTATGAAAGAGAGATAATGGCCTTGTATTTGCGAGTCTTTTTGTTACAGAACATTAACCTATTCTCTATCACAGGTAATTTCATTTAAGAGCACAGTCAAAAAGATGAGGTTTTTATCCTTCATGTTATTCTTTTTTAGATAATTAGGTTGCTATGACCAGGAGGGACACTAAAATTGCATAGTGTGTTTCTTGTTATTTCCCAGGATAATTTGATCTAGTTTGTAGATATGAGTTTTCTGGGTATTTCATTCTCTTTTTGTAGGGGACACCGCGATAAGCTGTTCAATTTTTTTTTTTTCTGTTTCAGTTAACCACAGGTTGGAAAATCTGAATATATGGGTTGCTACTCTACTCTTTGAAATGCAAGACAGGCATTGCTAATTGATTGCATCATTCTGTTCCCAAATTGGAATGTAGCATCACAATCTTTCTCAAAATGCTAGGCAGTCGTTACTTAACCTAGCGGAGATGGTTCATGTTAGCCAATTTGAAACTAGAATCTTTATAGAAATACTTATATATTATCAAGTAGAATATCAAGCTTCCATGACCATGACCATATGTATGTGTGTGTGTGTGTAAATATATCCCTTCTCTATAAATACCACAGATCATAATTAAATACAGGTCAAATTAAACTCAACATGTAAGAGCTCTTTCTCATCTTTCATCTTCATGTTCTAATAAAAAGAAGCATCTCTCTAAATCTTTTGGGTTTTTTTTTAATTCCTCAGAATCTGGGTTTACCATTAAACCTTCCTCTCTCTCTTTCCCCTTCATGATATGAGTTTCTAGGCAGAAAAGCTATTATCTAGCCATTATTGTGTCTTCTGAGTCTAGCTCTGCACTGCTGACATCACAGGCACCTGTAAGGTGGCCGAAGGCCACTTACACTAGAATAACACTGGTGTGGCTCCTATGATCTAACACACCAGTTTTATTTCATGCTGAAAGGATTCCCGCAAGGAATTATCTCAGGCACAGAAGTGCCACCTTGCCTTTTCCTCAGCACAGGGGTGAAGCAATATGGTAAGCTTTACATTTCATTGAAAAGGCATAAACAAAATACAAGCCAGGAAGAGGACTTCTGCCTCCACCATTACTATTACTTTGAGAATACTTAGTTGTAGCCTTTAAATTACTAACATATCAACTCCCCTAAAAAGCCTTAAGCAAAACTCCAGGCACTAATTGCATCCCTGGTGAGTTTCTCTTGACAGATGAAACCCAGAGATATGGAACATTAGGCCATGACAATCCAGACTAACCGCTCCACCTGAAAAGAGTCAGTACAAAACTATGATCTTGCAAAGTTGTTTAAAAAGCAAAAAGAAAAATAGCAGCAGGAACCTGATCAGTTGCACAGCTGAAACTTGCTTTTTTCGCACTCAAGTTACCTTTATGCAAGCCTAACCACAAACCCAGGATTTGAGATGCTTTCTTTCGAACATGAGTCTGCCATCCACTTAGAATATCACTTTTCTGAATAAATATAGCTTTCCTAGCACCAGCTCTTGCTTCGTGGGCTTGATTCAGAGTAGTGGGTGGTGGAGCCTGGTTTCTCAGCACCTCACCTGGAAGTTCAAACTGACGCTGAATCCAGAAAGAGGTGAGTTTGGATATTTATGAAGACCCTCACCTCTACCACAGTATTCAGGAAGTACCTATGAATGGATGCAGCCATGTCTGTTTCTTGTCTTTGACAACCAGGATGAGAACATCAGTGATCCACGCTTGCTCTTCTCCAGACTTGAAAAAGTCAAGAATAGACACCGTTTTGCTACATATTACATTTCCAGGGCAGCAATAAGAATTGTCACTATTATTTTTCTTATCCCCAATCAGAAGGAAATACTTTTTTCTCTGCTAGAGATTCTACTCTTGAACATCAGGAAAATCTTCAAATATGCACAAGGGCTTATATGTATTTGTAAAATACTTAAGTAATATGTCTCCCACAATTTTCATAAGTATGTGCCTTAATGAATATTAATTTTCCTTTTTTAGAAATGTAAGTGTACTGGAACTTTACTTTCAAGAGTTTTTAAAGAACTGAGCATTTTGAAGCTTTTTTCATTAAATTTTAAAGATTAAAGATTATAAAAGAGAGGCTGTTTTTCTCACATGCTGGAGGACCAAGCCTAGAACACACAGTCATCCAGTAAATATGTGTCATTGAGTTGCTTTTTCCCTCTTCAACTTTCTTTAGGCAACTGTTTTTCACAGCAATCTAAACATTTTCAGAACTTATGAAAGGGGAAAAAATAACATTGTCTCAAAACTTA
This sequence comes from Condylura cristata, assembly GCF_000260355.1. Taxonomy (NCBI): domain Eukaryota; kingdom Metazoa; phylum Chordata; class Mammalia; order Eulipotyphla; family Talpidae; genus Condylura; species Condylura cristata. The sequence continues at coordinate 42,820,652 of NW_004567118.1, read as the reverse complement.
GAAGAAATTTGGTGAGCTCTTTGGAGTTAATTATAAGTTCCCCACTTTTGCTATTTTGCTTCTTTTTCTGTTGGCCAGGGGGACGTGAAACTTCTGAGACTTGACTTAATCCTTATGTTACTTTCAAAAGGTTACTAAAATTTTCACATATTGCATTTCAATTTTAAATGTAATAGTGGCACAAAAATTGTTTTAACTTTGGTTTACTTTCTGTTGTGTTTTCACTCATTGTCATGAAGACTTGTGGAAAGATGAAAAGACTGCTTGTATATCTCAAATTTATAGAACCGGAGCAGCTATTGCTTTGTTACATCACCACAAGCAATGTCATTTTGGACCCTGAGGATGATGTGGTACATCCCCTCACAAGCCTGCTTTGCAGAAAAATATTGGAACTAACAGCCTGGGAATAGACCTTGAAAAAATCCCAACCTCCACCCTCTATTCCGTGACCTGGCTCTTGCTCATCTTTCCAATGTTGTCTTCTACTACTCTCTCTTACAAAGCTAGTAGTCCATCCCCCCACAACAGAGATTTTCCCTATCTCATTCAATATCAACATTTAAAGCTGAAGGCAGGAGTGTTTAATGAATAGCCAGGTGAATAAGAAATACTGGTTTAGCTCAGCCAGAACTACTTTGACTTGACCTCTCTTAATTCATTGTCCTCCTATAAATTATTCTTCAATTGGCACATCCTGATTCTTCTCTCAAGGCTTTCCGCTGCCAACACACTACGAAAGTCATGTAACTTCATCAACACTTACCTCCAGGCAAAACTGATCACTTCCTTACTTCTGTGATGCTATGTATATCCCATAAATACATACTCATTAAATACACAATATCATAATAGCACGTTTTCCTGTACCCCAAGTCATGATTTTTGCCCTCTTTGGAAGTCTCGCTATCATCTAGTGACACCTATCACTAGATGGTGAAGTTTTATTCTGGGACATGCAGGAAAGCCCAAATGATTATAGGACCTGAACCCAAATTCTCCATCATTTGGTGTTATCAGAATAAATGTAAAGTTCCAATTGTTATTTCTCATATATCTGGGGGATTTTTATTTTTTCTTAACGTGTTTACAATTGGCATGGGGAATTTTATTTACTGTGTCTCCTCAAAAGACCCAACAAGCGCCCCTCCCTGGTGGCTCAGTGGGTTAAAGCACTAAGAAGCTAAAAACACTTGAGCATGAGTTCGATCCCTGGCCCAGGAGGTGTAGTAGACCTCTCCTGACCAGTCTCCTGCTCCCTTCAGCAGTGTACTTTGTCAATCAGCCTGTTCTGCTCTGGTGAATCCTCTCACCACCCCTGTATTTATGGCCTGTATGCATAAATAAATAAATAAATATATATATATATATATATATGTATGTATATATATATATATATATATAAAGACCAGTTCTGTATGCATAAATAAATAAATATATATATATATATGTATGTATGTATATATATATATATATATATGTATATATATATATATATATATATATATAAAGACCCAACAAGCTTTCATAGGGTGACTGGAGGTCTCTAGGAGAAAAGACCAAACCCATGATCTTCTTAGAGCTCACCCTGCTGCCAGTTTTGGGTAGTTCTAGAAAAATGGGTAGGGGAAGAAAGTGAATGGTTCTCTGAGGATCTCACTCTGGGGTGAGATTCACTTTCAGGTGATTGCTGGCTGCCCACCACATAGGTATGCCCTGGCTTCACACTAATCTTCTCCTTTCCCTTCACTTTGAGAACCAGGAATACTACTAACCCCAAAGCTCTTGAGGATTCTCAAATCTCCTAAAACAAACATTTTATGACCCACTCATTCACAGTCAGAAATTAAACCCAAAGAAGTCAATTAGATGTATGATAACTCTTAGGGATACTTCTTCCTTCATATGACATCTGAAAAGGAAAAAATAATTTAACTGAAAGTGTCAAACCAAATCAGTAAACTCATATCCCTTAGTCTCCAGGCCTTTCCATGTGTTTTCTCCATGTGGACTCCCAGCACTGTAGTGGGGCAGATTGCCTGGTAGTTTGGAATCAAAATGCGAGCACCTCATGCTATGAGTACATCCCAAGTGGTTGGGGACCATGGCCATTGCAGCTCTCAGGGATTGGCTGCTGCAAGGCTTTTTTATGTCTTAAATTCAGAAGTCACATTTGGTTGCTGAAGCAATTTCTTAAAACCAGCCCAGGTTCAAGGGCAGGATAATTAGACCCCATCCCTCTATGCCTAGTTAGGATGTTGTAATGCCTTGGAGAATATCTTCTAAAAATTAAAACATTGCACATTAACTGTAGCAAAATTATATTTCCCATTCTTAAAATCCTCATTGTAAGTGATGATCATTTTTTATGAAATCACCATAAGTCAAGCGTAGTCCTCTCACTTGCTCTGATGGCACAAAAAGAGGGAAGGAGGGAAGGAGGGAGGGAGGAGCAAGAGAGAGAAAAGAAAAAAATACCACATGTCGTTTCCAGACAGAAGTTCTAAGAACCAATTAATAATTCACCAAGTTCCCTTCTCCTACCTTTTCCTATTGTGGAAATGTGTGCAGGATGGAACTTCTGTTAACCTGGACCCCGAGAGACCCTGACAGACTGGACTCTGCCCTGCATGCAGCACAAGCAAGAAACAACACATCATTGTTGTTGAAACTACTGAGATGAAAAAAGTTGTTGCTACTGTAACTAACAGCATTTCAAAAACTCCCATCTTAATCTGTTTTTATGTACTTGATTTGTTTTTTATGAATACATCTCACACTTCCATGAAATCCATGTTTGTGTGTTTTTTAATTGAAGAAACATTGGCTTCCAACACTGTATATGATTCAGAGATATAAGTTCAATTCTTTCAGAAATATGTAACTCATGTTTTCTTAAGGAATCTACTGGAAAATTCAGTTTTTATTTAATTGTTTAGAATGAACACAGGTGTTTTTGTTTGTTTGTTTTGAAATTTGAATTCAAAGGAGAACCAACATCTCATTTCCCTGAAACAAGAAATTTCTTCCCTGCAGAATGTCAATGAATTAATCTGTTACCACTTTTGGCACTTTTGTTGTAAGTAGATGAGAACTACCCCATCTTTGGTTTGATTTTAGATTTGGGAACTGAGAGATACAGAGAGTTACAGAGAATAAAGGCCCTCATCTAGTCTTTCAGCCCTGGTTTTAATTGGTCTGCGTGTGCCTGGTGGAACATCACAGAGAATTCCGTGCTCTCTGAAAGTTTAAACTGTTACTTCAAACCTTGGTTCTCTTACTTACTTGGCAATTCTCTCTGTACCTCATTCCTCTTACCTGAAAAGTAGTAATAAAAGTTCCCCTGACTTCTGTCCTGGGAGCAGAGACAATATATAAATGAGTCTACCATTGTGCCTGGCACACATGTATTCAATAAACAGGAACTACTATGATATAAAATCTGGAATCATAGGAAGAAGATGGGGCATCAAGCAAGGATTATGATTAATCTTTCTATCCAATCAATTTTAATTTTATTTTATTTTAGCTTTTTCCCTGTGCCTTTTTGTTGTTTGTATAGTTGAGACCACACTGTGGGTCTTTCTGTGTACTGTTTTTGTCATAGAAAGTCATAACATTTTCTAGAAACACTTCACAAATGACATTTTTAATTGCTGCATAGCAGGCATCCTGTGGCTATATAGACTTTATTTAACCAAACCCCTATTGTGGTCTTCGGAGTTGTTTCCAGTTTGTTCACAATTATAAATCCCATGCCTACTTTTAACTACTATAAGTTGCCAAGCCTTTAGCAGGCTGTTGTGTGGAAGGAATGCAGGATAATTTACAATCCAAGCACTAGACCAATGTTCAGATTATGAATTTACCACAGGAACAGTGAATTCATGACACAAAAAGATGCTAGTCATCCTTCAGAGTTGACCCAGAAAACAGTTTTCTTCTAGGTGATAAGGCAAAGAACCAAATCAATGATGCAGAGAAAAACAAGAAGCAGGGAAAACTTTTCAAAACTTTCCCAGCAGTGTTGAAACTGGCTATTGAGTAGGTTCTTAAAGCAAATTAAGGAATACAGGTGAAAACAAACCAAGGGAACATTCCATGGGAAGTTTTAAATAGTAAAGAGGTTAATGAGAAGACCCTCCCTGGTGGCGTAGCGCGTTAAAACACAGCACTAAGAAGCTAAAGCCACTTCAGCATGAGTTCGATCCTCTGCCCCTGAGGTGGTCCACATGGCGCGGCAGCCCTTTCTGCTCCACCCTGCTGCTCCCCTCAGCAGTGTACCTCGTTAGTCGCCTGTTCTGCTCTCCACTGTCTCTGGTGAATCCTCTCACCACCTCTGTATCTCTGGCCTGTATCCCCAGATCTATATGCATAAATAAATACATCTTTTTTTTTTTTAAAAAAAAAGGAGGTTAAAGAGATGCTTGCACTCTCAGCAGGGCCTTACAAAGACCACATTTAAAATAGCAAAGTAACAGCTATAGATGAGCGCCTGAGAGCAGGTCAGACAGCAATATGTTCAATGTCACTGCTACTGCCTGTGGAATGCCAGAGTCAGGTGCCCCTGAATCAAAATTGCTACTCCTCCCAGCAATCCAATTACTTTTTTATTATCTCTGATTTACAGATGAAAAAAACTGATGCCTTAAGAAATTAAGCAAAATACACAACAGCTGTGTTGGGTAGCAGGTAGAACAGTGTGGGACCTTGTTCAACTCAAAGCTGCTGGCCAGGGTGTTCTTCCAGTTCATGTTGGTCAGGTGTGGGGAGTTGCAACACGAGAGGCAAATGCTATAATTCAGGGCTTTTGTTCTTAAGACCTGGTTATACTGCCATTATATTAATTTGCTGTTTCTATCAAATAAATGCATTCTTTTATCTGTAAGTGAGGAAAAGAAATAAAATAAACAGAAATGAATACTTTATCCAATAACATCAAACTATTTCATCAATCAAATGAATGCTTGATTCAAAACCATTAAGATCATTGCCTTATTGAAATTACTATATAGGCCAGTGGTTCTCAGAGTATGGTTCTCCAGACCAGCAGTCAAAGTATGGTGTCCAGACCAGCAGCCGCAGCTTCATCCATCTCTATCACCATGGCCACCATCACCATCACTATCACCACCAACACCGTCACTTCCATCACCATCACGGTTACCACCATCACTTCCATCATCATCACCACCATCACCATCACCATCACCACCATCATCACTTCCATCACCGTGATCACCACAACCACCACTTCCATTGCTATCACTATCACCACCATCACCACCACCTCCACTATCACTGTCACCATCACTCACTATCACCATCACCTGGTGACTAGCTACAGTTGGAAATCCTCTTCCCCCTACCCTGCCATCTGCATTTTAACAAGGCTTTCAAGTGATTTTGATGTGAGCTAAAGTTTGAGGACCATTTATGTAGACTAACACCACACTCTCCTTTAAATTATTAATTTTATTTCTGTCAAAATAAGACAGTTTTGAAAAGGCATTTTATAATAAAGAAATTCAGAAGATACAAAACATATAAGAATATTCTCCTCTAATTTTCTTTTTGTTAACTTAGGGCCCAAAACCCAAGATGCCAGAGGAATTCTAGCATTGTTTTTGTTTACAATATAAATTATTCATTTTAAAATTTAATAGAGTACCAGTTCAGCTGGTTAAAGACTGGAAATTTTAACTAGCTAATTATTTTTACAATGATAAACTAAAAATCTGTTGCAGTCAAAAGCTGCAGAAAGCTTGAAGGGGTAGAACTTTTGGAATTATCATACACACACTAAAGTGTGTAGAAGTCCTTGAAAATGATAAAACAGGTGAAATTTAATTCAACTACTTGAGTAATGAGCCTCATCTTATTTCCCAGAAACTGTTCTAATTCTGAGCCTTGAAAGTCATCAAGTCACATCTTTAAGAAATCTTGGTGAAATAATCAGGCATGTTTTAAGATGTTAGCTCATGATTTTTGGCATGAAAAAAGAATTGTGGAAAGTAGAGAGGAGGTGAATGACTCATTCTGTGTACGAATGGTATAGGGGATACTACCAAAATACCCCCACAACTGTTTCAGTCTCCTCCATGTTTCTCTGTGGATTGCAAATACCTGTCATCAACTACCAATCAGGCTGATAGCCAGGACCCTGCTTCATTCACTCTTGGAAACTCTGAAACACACCCAGAAGTACCTCTGTTAAAACAGAGACTCCATGAGCAAGATAATGGAAGCAGAGCTGGAACAGATGATGTTTTCCTTGGAATGAACCCTCTTTTGGATGTAGACAAGGGAGTGGGGAGGTGGAATTTCAGAAGACACATTTTTTCCAAAGCTAACGTCTATCAGGCCAAGTGGAGACTGTGTTTGCTTTGTCTTCACATTGTCATTTTGGAGCGGCAAACCTTTCCCCCATTGGTGAACATAAAGCACATGCTCTCTCCACACAGTGTATCACTGCCTTGCTTTTCTCACTCAACCAGAGAGGCCTCTGACAAGAAGCCAAGGGCTGACAGCAAGACCTTGGAGTAGAAGTAATCAACCTAAGGACCGGTATTCCCATGATTAATCAAAATATACATATTCACACAGCACACATACAATTATGTCATTTAGATCATATGTATTAGTAGCTCCACCAGAAAAAGAATGTGGGAGAACAGCTCCTCTCAGTTTCCATTTGTGGAAAGAAAAATGTTAAACTTCATCTGTAGCAGAACATGCTAGTCTTCTTAAGTGTGTACATGGAGACATTGAACATATCAAACAATTCCCAGTAGAAATCAGAAAAGTGACATACCAAAAATGGAAGTGGGTCCCACTCTTAGTTTATATAATTATTTATAAGGCACTTTGTGAACATGGATATTGCCTTTAATCAACTCAACAGAACCATGGAAATATCACAGGCAAATTGTGGTGACTATTATCAGGGTAGAGCCAAAGAATAGCCTATTTATCAAACATGGTATGGACACAATCAGCAAAGTATGGTTGTACTTGGCAGTCTTATAATCATCTCAAAAGATCAATTCCCAGGGAGAGTCTTCTGTCTCGATGGCTTACTAAACGTACAAATCAAGACTTCTGCTGCTACTGTAGCTGCTCTCGAGGACAAGCACAGTAATGGAATCACAAGGAACACTCTCCAGTGCGCATACACACTACTGAACCTTTTCCATCAGTAGATTCCTGGCACCTGATGAAGTAAGTGGCAGAAGGAGCAGGGTAGAGGTGGCTTTGAGCAGGCAACTCATAAACATGAAAATTTGAACCAGAAATTACAAAGAAAAAAATCAATTGATGGGAGGTCCCACACTATCCTGCTTACAGGATTTCTTCATCCTCCTAGAGTTGAAATTTATCACTCCAAACCTTTTTGAGATTAGCTCTCCTTGTTGGTGAATGTGCCCCAATGGGTGGGCTCTGGGATGGGAATCACTCATTTATAGTTCACTCTTGTGAAGTTAGAGGCTTTAAACACAGATACTCCTCAGTTTTATGTTAGGATGAGTATGGGTCTATGGCTAAAACCCATGGTTGTTATTGTGTTTGATCTTTCTTGTTGAGGGGTTTGGATTTGTTCAGAAGTCTGACTTTATTTATATGTATGTTTTACTAAATAATTGCAAGCTGTTGAAACAAATTCTTCTTACTCAATCTTTGCATGAAAACATGAGAACACAAAGGCTCACCACAGACATGTTTTACATTACAAAGTGATTTGAGGATCTAGAAAGGATGCAAAATATGCAAAGCAGTTCCCTGTTCTTTGTGAGGAAAGGCTATTATTAGATACTCCATAGTGTCATGAAATGTGATAATTGTCCCCAAAGGGAGGCATAGCCCCAGAAATGCTGATGACTCCCAGGTGAGGGATCTATGCCCCAAGCACAGAGAATGCATCCCCACTAGTCACCACCAAGGCTGCCTTTCTTTGCTCCATGATTTTTCGAAATGTGACATTTGAAGCTTCCATCTGTACCAATTCCTTAAAATTTAGGTCTCTCTTTAAGAGAATATGTCATCGAATTGTTCCAGACTCCTGTTGGCTTCTGGAAACCAAGATTTCTCTGGGAGCAAACAGCTTCCTTTATGGACCATCCTTAATGATTGCAGTTTTAGGTTATTTATCTTGTTTAAATATCCCAACAACTCTGCCAGTTGTTGGAAAAGGAAAGAGGAAAGTACTTCAAAGTGTCAAGATTTGCAGCTAGGAAGGAAACAGGATCCAGACTCTCAATCCAGTCTGCATGATTCCAAAACCTCTGCTCCTCTCCTGCACCAAGGAGACTTATCTTCATCATCTTCCTTTCCATAGCTCTTGTTTGTAAAAACTTAATAAATACTTATTAGAATCAAGTCTATAAAAAATAGAAATAAGTAAATTAAATGGAATAGAATTATGAACCTAGATTTGACCTATGTCATTTTTTTTTTTTTAAGATTTATTTATTTGTACATACAGAACTGGCCAGAGGCTCAGGGGCGGTGAGAGGCTTCACCAGAGACAGAGTGGGGAGCAGAACAGGCAGATCAACGAAGTACACTGCTGAGGGGAGCAGCAGGTGTGTCAGGGGAGGTCTGCCTCGCCATGTGGTCACCTCTGGGGCAGGCAGGAATCGAACTCATGTGGAAGTGGCTTTAGCTTCTCAGTGCAGTGCTTTAACCCGCTGCACCACCAGAAAGGGCCTGACCTACGTCATTTTTAACAAGAAAAAAGATATGCTGGTAAATTTGAAGTGCTGTGAAAGCTTCTAATAAATCCTTCTTGGACTTCTGTTTAGGTTTAGATATTTTAAAATGCAATTGAAAGTACTTATTTCCATGGTTTAAATCAGGACAATGTGAAAACCAAGAGGCAGATTACCAAAAATAAATATAAGCTACTTCTTATCACATCATCTTCTATTATTATCTTCAAAGAAGTTGTCCTGGCCTGCATTTATCTTGCCTATTTGTTTGATTTCTTGTTTATTGTCTCCCTCACAAATGTAACCATCACCCTATACCCAGGGCCTAGCATAGTTTAGGGCTGTCATCATTCTGCTATAGACACAGATTGACACTGTTCTCTGTGATACTATACACAAGAAAATGGATGCGTCCATGCTCAGAGGAGGCATAAGGAAGATACAGAACAATCTATATATATAAAATGGTATATCTAAATCTTTCTTTATCCCAAATGTTATCATTAAGCAAAGTGATTAAGTCTGTTTTACTTTGGAAGTATCAGAACATCATACGTCTGCTTGTTGACCATTATATAGTTAGAGTTCAAGAAATGCCAAGACACAGAACCGATGCAAAAGCACACTTCCCCAGAAGACTACTCAACTGTGTGACCCATGATTGTGTCCACTGACAGCAGTCTCAAAACCAAGAGGGGGAAATGTTAAAATATTGGAATGTTGCTTGTGGTTAAAAACTAACAGGATGTTGTTGAAGGCCCTGGATGTTATCAGAAGCCCAGGCGCCAGCAGGACATTACTTGCCATTACCACCTGCATGAAGGAGGATCTGAGAGTGACTCATCCTAATGGACTACATACTTTAGAAAATTTCCCAGCCCGTGAATTTCGCTATATAAGACCCTCTGTTCAGAGGCTCGGTGTCCATCCAGTCTGGGCTGCATCGGTACACTGCGGGGTTCGGACCCTTGACCAGGCTAGCAATGAAGGCTTGTACTTGTCTTGGCATTTCTTGGAGTCTAACAATATTGCCAATGCAGATCAAAAAAACAAAAAGTTCCCCCAAATGTTATCTTCTACACCCTGTGTCTTTAGTTTCTTCACTATGTCTAATAAATGAAAAAAAAAAAAAGGCCATAGTTTTAGAATGGAAAACAAATCAGTCTCCATATTTTACTCAGTGTCTTTATTATGTACCTACTGTATGCCATGTACTGTTCCAGGTATGAACTAAGGCATTCAGCGAAATCAGAGTTTCTACCCATGACAGTCACATTCTAGTTGATTGGAGATAGGCAATAAACAAAAGATAAAGACATAATGTGACAGGAACTGATGAGAAGCAGAGGAAAAAGATTGAATACAGTGACAGGACAGAGAACTTTATGTTATCTCGAAGGGTTATGAAATCTGCCTGTATATTTGGTTTTCCAGAAAACCCTATGTGGACCCATGTCCAAGATCCCAGTGAGAACTCCGGCTGTGTTTTTTCCTAGGGCTCAGACTAATTTGGGGGATGAAGGGAGTTGAGGAAACAAGTGCACACATAAGAAAGAGTTAAAGGCCCAGGATTTTCCTTCTGGGTTGTCCTCAGCTTCAGTCCCTGTCCCAGCCCCAGGGACTAACTGTTTGGTCCTAGAAGAGGTGATTCCAACAGTCAGAAATCTCCAGAGCTTCATGATATGGAGCCAGTGCCACATGATATGGACCCAGTGCCACTGATATTTCATGATATGGACCCAGTGCCACTGATATATGGGACTGAGTTGTCGACAGTCTTTTCTCTGGGCCCTCTAATGGAGCCACATATGTCTAGTATGCCAGAGATATCATGGAGCGAACCTGACAACTTCCAGGGAGCTTGGGTGGCCTTGGCTTAATACAGCACAGGGGGAAGCACCATCAGAGGCGGAAGATAGTAAATACTAAGTGGTACCTGAATGGTCACTGCTTTTTGGGCTGGTTCATAAATAAATAAGAGAGTCCCACCAAAGATCTCTGGCTGACTGGGGCCTAGAGTTCCTCTGGTGAGGGTTGAGCCACAGAAATACGATGATGTCATTTCTCCTCCAGGCTAATGTGTCACAGAAAACAAGATCAAAATCAGCAAGAATACGCTCTGCTTTAAGCTTCAGTTCTGAAGTTTTCTGTTATGGCCAGGTCTGGACTGAGAATAAGGCTTGCAGCCTCCATCCAGAGTCATTGACACATGGACCTCCTCCAGCAGGTAGCAGCTCTGCCTGCCATGCAACATTGCCATCACTGAGCCATAGATTAGGACCTGGGAGTTTGCACTTAATAAGCAATAAAGTGATTACAAGGAATGCAGTAAAAAATAGTACAAATGTAACAGATCTTCCTGGTGCCCAGAGGCTGCCAGCCAAGGAGGCTTTGTTGGGGTTAGGTCATAACAGACTTATCTTGCTGCCTGCCAATGCACACCCCTCCAAATGGACCCGTAAATAATTCTAAATAGATTATTCTGATCATGTTCAACTAAATGGTTTAATCAAGTTTGAGTGAAATGGATCAATGAGATTGGAGCTCTCCAGCTCTCATTCAATTTTGAATTAATTATTCAGATTAAAAATGCAAAGTGAGCTGATTAGTGCTAAACAGTTCAATCATGCTTAAGCTTGAACAAAGTCTAATCGGGCTTGTGGGGCACAGGACACTGAAGAGGAGATAAGGCAGAACAAGAGCCAGTTGGGACAGTCAGCAGCTGTCTCTTCTGAAAAGAAGAGTCAACAGCTGGCCTCCAAAGACAGAAGGTTTCATCGGGTAACCTTTGAAGAGGAAGCACTTTTTAGACCACAGAAAGATTCAACAGATGGCCCCTCAAGAGGGAGAACCATCAAACAGACAATGTTCATGGGATTCACAAGACCTCCATAGATTCCTAGGCCTCCATGACCCTCGTAGACACTGGCCACTGTTCTGCCTCTGTCCTTGCCTCTGACATTACTGGCAAGGAGCTCATCAACCTTGGCCCAGTATCTCAACGAACTGCTTGCTGTTGGTGTGTGCCAACATCTCACAGAAATCTCTCCAAAGCCTCTGGTTCTCTGGCACTGGTGCTAGTGAATTCATCACTCTGGTCCAGTGTCTGGTTTTAGGCCGCTGCTGTGGACTGCTGCCACAGTCACATCATCTTCCATAAATGGCCTCTGTATGGGATATACACTGCGGCCACTATCTGGGGAGAAAGCCAGCCACTTGTGGCCTTAGAAATTCTGTCCCTTTCCCCAACCTCCCGCTTGTTATATAAACCTTACTGTTGGTCCACAGCCTGATTGATATTGCAATTGTTTGTATATGTAAAAACCCACTGACAGGGACCTGTTCCCCACCTGCCCTTTGGCACTGTCTTGAGTATTGTTCTGAATACTGTTCTTCAGGTTCTGTTTTACAAATATTACAGACAGGTTACTGGGAAAAGTTCATATTGTATGACTAATATGCCTCTTCATATTTGAAGAATACTTACACTGAATATTTGGACAATGATCTCTAAGCTAAACTATGAATCTTGTGAGCCTATTTGTCATAACCAACAGGCCAGGCTACAAATCCATTAGTCATCATTTTAAAGAGTGCCCTGGTACTTCAGTGTTCTGAAGAGTGAATGACCCTTCCCTCAGGCTGCCCCCTGTCTTGTTCTTCTTGTGTTAAATGTGTCACAAACAAGTCCTTGACACAAAATTATTCACAATTATTAAGGGGACTGGAAAGGCATTTTGAAAATATGAAAGTAAAATTTCACCACACACATTTTTTCAAGCCAATGGCCACCATTCATGTTTCCTTTGAAAGTCATGGGGATCTCAAACTTGGAGGCCTGAAGGAGCCAGGCAGGAAGTCCAGAGGATATCCGGCCACAAGCAGATGGGACTGCTCAGCTCCACCTTTCAGGTGCATGTGAGAAAGTAGGCCAGTGTTCCCATTCCCTCTTTTCAAGAAGACAGAAAGCCCCTTTTAAAGGAAAATTCTGCCATGTTTTAAAGGTTGGAAATTAAAATTTCTTTGGGGAAGTATAGTATGGACTAAATAAAACAAATATATCTATGGGATAGATGTGCCTCTACAGGCCACTAGACTGAAGTCTCTGAAAGAAAGGATGATAGGGAGTCTCTATATAAAAGGATGTTTTTCTGGAATCTTTCCTCAGGACTGCCAGCATTTCCATTCACAATTCTGCCAAGATGCAACAGGGACTCACCTGGCCAGGTTTTTTGTAAGCCATGATCTTTGTCTGGCCCTGGATCAGTACTTTCCAGGTCAATTGGGCTTTCACTGCAGAGATTATTCTATTGCCTTCACACTCTGAAGATTTCTGTGCTGGCATGGAGGTGAAGTGCGAAGTGCAGTGGCTCCAGGAAGAACATGGGAGAGCAATGTCTATCTTGAACCAACCTGGGGCATGGGAGGGCAACCATAATTAGATAAGGGACCTCAGTTTGGACCAGTAGTTCTGTGACCTGGGTGCCCTGACACCCCAGCAGGGAAGGCCCCAGGGCCTCATGCAGTGGAGATGAATAGCTCTGGCCAAGTTCTTCCCAAATTGCAGATTCAGAAACAAAATAAATGACTTGCTATTTTAAGTTACTAACTTTTGGATTGGTTTGTTAAATCAGTAAGAGCAAGCCAGAATAATCATTGTGTCAATGCACAAGGAGGAACTCAGGAGCGCTGAAACTTCAGATGATCACAAGTCCCTGGGACTCAGGCTTCTCTCATTTGGTTCTGTTCCACAGTTTTGACTTTCCTGACCCCATGCGCTGGCTGTTCTCCGTAGTGCACCTGACCTCCTGCTTCATTTCTAACTGCATAATTTCTTTCCATGTCCCAGTTGAAACTCCTCCAAAGGGGAGCATCTTATTTACTCAGTTTGGCATGTTGTCTGAACGGGTGATTGCTGGTTCACTTAAGTATTGGCTGTTGTCAAATCAGATGCCACTGCTAGTCCAATCAGCTATGTGTGTTGACTGGGATGGCAAAATTATAGAGTCGGAGAGGGTGCTAAGAGGAGCACCCTCTTAGAAGGTGCTTTGGAATTGATTTTTCTCTGATTGACAGATCTTGAGCAGGAATGAAGTAAAAAATAAATGGTAGCAGAATTTGTGCAGTGCATAGCAGTCTTCACGTTGGGATGTGCATATTTTCAGTAGGTCTGCTAATTGTGCGATCACCTGATCTAGATGGGGGAAGTTTCTAGAAAATCAGCTTGGAATAGAATTTTTCCTTCCTGAAATTGGAAGGAAGTATTAGGCTGATTTCCCCTTTTTCATATATACTTTCAAAAATCGATCTCCTGCTTTACAAAAGCAAATTCTATTTTTAATCTCCCTGAATATTCCCAAGTGAATTTTTTCAATGTATGAAAACTTTCAGAGTACTTAACAAGGGCATCACTTAAATAGTGCTGTGCTTTACTGTTGATTTATCATTCTAGGGAACATAAGACCAAAGGTGCATTTCCAAAACAATTACTTAAAAAAAAAGACCAAACATAGCATGAATATTTTTGACCAGTGGTAATAACAGTGACATGTCAATTCAATGCACAGAATATTTTAATTGCTAAAAACCTAATCATTTCAAAATGATTTTATTTTATTTTCAAAATTCTTTATTTTTGTCACAAAGTTACTTTTATTGTATTTCAAAAGGTCATGGCAGCTTGGGACCTGGGAAGGAGACTTATGTGGGGTTCAGTGTGTGGAATGTTCACCAGTGGTGCTCCTGGGAGGAAGCAGAGTGGCAGAAGGAAAATCTGAGCTGCCTAGCACCCTCACAAACAGATCCTGGGAAACTGCCACTAGTGGAATCTGTCGAACTTTCCTGCCCCGCGTTTATGTCTCACCATAATCACTCAGAGATGTGGAATCCTGGGAAAAATCATGACCTTGGGTGAGACAGCTCTGCTGCCAAGGTGGGCCTGGCAGGACTAAAGACGGAGAGAAGGTAGCACTCCTAGTAGGGGGCAAAAAGTCTTTCCTCAAGAGGGGACTCAATGGGCAGCTCACGAAGCTCTCACTAACGTTGAGATTTGTAATGTGCCAGATGTTTCCTCTCCCAGCTATTTACATGTATGGTTAAAAAAAAAAAATTCAGGCCCTCCCTGGTGGCGCAGCGGGTTAAAGCACAGCACTGAGAATCTAAAGCCGCTTCCGCATGAGTTCGATTCCCGCCTGCCCCGGAGGTGACCACATGGCGTGGCAGACCTCTCCTGGCCCGCCCACTGCTCCCCTCAGCAGTGTACTTCGTTGATCTGCCTGTTCTGTTCCCCACTCTGTCTCTGGTGAAGCCTCTCACCGCCCCTGAGCCTCTGGCCTGTACCCCAGGTTCTGTATGCACAAATAAATAAATCTTTAAAAAAAATTCAGATTTAAAAATTAAAATGCTAAATATTACTCCTTTGTGAAAGCAATTTTAGCAAGATGTGAGCACAAATCTCAGGACTCTCTTGGCCCCAATCACTGCTGAGAAGCTTGGTCTGGGACTTCCTGTGAACATTGACATCCACAGCAGACTTTCACTGAACTGAATTTCTTTTCCTTCTGGGCAACCAGCTAGACAGTGCTTCCCAGATTATCCTCCAGATATGCATGACCACATGAGTGAACTCTGATCTCAGACTGTGGCCAAAGTGACTGGTATCACATCACCCAAGCACAGACTATCAAACCACTCATGGAATTCCTGGGTCTTTGAATGACAGCATGGAGCACAGTTTCACCCCACTGTAAATCTGGTTTGGAATAGGACATGATCAAAGAATTAATCTTTCTCCTGTTATGTCATTGACAGTTTGAAGCTGTTTATTATAATTACCCTACACTACTAATTTAAAATCAGTTGAATATAAAGGATTGAGTTAATGCAGATGCTTAGTGATGATTTTGATATACATGAAGTAGGAAGCATGTTGCTTGTTTGACAGGCAGCATGGGCAAAAATTTAAAGTGGGAAAGGTTTCTTCTGGGTAAGTTGCACTGAGAAGGAACAAGGTATATCAGCTAGGATCGAGTTCAACTCTGTTTTTTTTTTTTTAAATTTTAAAAAATATATTTATTTTGGTCCTCCCTGGTGACACAGTGGCTTAAAGCACAGCACTGAGAAGCTAAAGCCACTTCAGCATGAGTTCGATCCCTGCCCTAGAGGTGATCCAAATGGCGTGGCAGACCTCTCCTGACCAGTCTGCTGCTCACCTCAGCAGTGTACTTCATCAGTTGGCCTGTTCTGCTCCCCACTCTGTCTCTAAGGAATCCTCTCACTGCCCCCGCATCTCTGGCTGGCACCCCAGCTCTGTATGCATAAATAAATAAATCTTTAAAATACATATATTTATTTTTCTACATCATTCTTCATTTTGTACATTTTTTCATCTTGGTTATAATCCCTGTGGACTTCCTACTACCAATTAAAAAACCTAGTGACTGAGTCTTAAACAACATGAGAGTTAATTTTTCTCTTATGTAACAAGTCCAGACATTCTTAGCTCCATGGTGACAGTAGGACTCTAGAATTCTTCTAACTTTCCTTTTACCCCCATTGGGGGTGGTTCCTCTTCACACGTAGCCATGACCACTTCAGCTGTAATGTTTACATTCTGGGCAGAAAGAGGAGGGTAAATGGAGAGCATGTGGGCGCATTCTCTGATGGTGACCACATCCCCTCACCCCTGTTCATTTCAGTCAGTTGCCTACATTTTCCATGATGCACCACACAACAGCTATACTATCTCTTAGCTTTGCTGGAGCAACAGAAGACCACCCAGCCATAAGCAACAACTGGTTAGAGTTGGGAGTCCCAGTCCCAGAGTGATACCAACCAATGAGTGGCCCCAACCTGCAAAGGTCATGACACATATTCTGCACAGACAGCCACTCAGAGGGCCCCAACTAGACTGAGGCCTCCACTGGCAACGGGCTCATTAATGCTCCTTTATTTGCTTTGTTCCCTCCCCCTTCTCACTCGCTCCACAATTTCTATATCTTATGAACTCTTGCCAATAAGTCATCCAAACTCAAATATTTGTTTTCAGATCTTCTTCTGGGGAAACTTAAAGTAAGATGGCCGCTGAGTCTGCCCAATCTAAAGGGCTTTGCTAGGAGCCCCTCCTGGTGAGTTCTAGCTGGGCTCACTGATGGGAATCAGGTCATACAGTCATTCTATGCTGCAAGGGAAACTGGAAATACATGCTTATTTCTAGATGAACACTCTGGCACCCCCAAATGAAATGAAGTTCTGTTTTTAGCAAAAAAAAAGCATGTGCATTGCTGAGCAGCTCGCCAGCCCTGCCATGGTCACAGATTGTGGTGATATTGATCTTTTGGTGACTTTTAAACACAAAATTAGCGAATAGGAAAATTTGGGAAATAAAGTACATAAAAGTACAAATAGGTTTAAATAACATAAAAAAGTATAAAAGTGTAATTTTTTGTCATTGAAAGTTCATTTCAATTGGGGCTATTTTATGTACTAAGAACAAATGTGTGGTTTCAATCAAAATGTTCTCCACAAGTGGCCCTTTGAAAGCTACCATGGTGGTGATGGCAGCCTTTTGAATTGACTTTGATGAGACATGTTGAAATAACAGCTCCTGTTTCCTCTCTTCCTTATTGTCCCCTTGCCACAAAAATTTGAGGTGTTTGACAACAGGACATAGTCAACAAAATAATAACAAAACAAAAACTCGACATTGGAGAACAAGAAGACAAACTGGCCTTCAGGATGTGCACTGTTTAGAGCCTTGTCCTAAGAGGCAACTGTATCGTGGTACCCATGGCCCTTGTTGGATATTGTTTGTTATCAGAAAGAAGAAAGCATGCCGATTTCTTTAGAGCAAACAGGTCTTTCTCAGATTTGAGTTCAAAAAGAAATCTCTTAGGACTAAGGATTAGGAAGCAATGCATGGGTACTCTCCTCAAGAGCATTTTTATAGTAAAACCCAATAATTGATTCAATGGGTTTGGGTTCTGCATTATAAGCAAGCCCATGAATGTTTAAGATGACACCCAACTGTCAGCAAAATGACAGCGACTCTGCAAGGGATGAAAATGTATGATCCTAGTGATGCAGCAAGTTTTAAGGGTAGATCTGAGTATCTAAGGGAAAGAAAGAATCGTTACACTCATAGAAGAGAAGCAACAGTTGAGACAATATTCTGATGAAACCAGGACAACCTTGTTAACCTGTAGGCTTGTTGAGACAATTGCTCATTGCTTAGCTAATACAACAATTAATTCAAACTCATTTTTCTTACCTGGTCTTTTTTATATAAGCCCAGTGGTCAGTTTCTGGCCCTCTTGCAGCTAGGCATGGGCCGTGAGACAGATGTAGTCAAAAAGTGTAATGGAAAATTGTTTTGGAGGCGCCCATGTAAGCTTCTATTTTACTGATAAAGTAAACTATGTGAAATCAGAGATATTGGTATGGCCTCTTCATTCTTCCTACTTGAAAATGGATGTGATGGCTGGCACAATGGCAGCTATCATGAGACCAAAAACACGAGCCTAAAAAGTCAACTAGCTGAGGATAGCCTGATTAAGGAGACAGCACCTAGATCTTTGCTGACACCAAACTGTCAATCTAGTCTTGAGATAGCCCTTTGTTGACGATAAGTCAACAAGAAAATATAACAATGAAAAATAATTAATATGGTCTATCTTCCTAGGTTTTTTTTATTTATGAGTGCTGAAAACAGTTCTACCTTTTACCTTTGTGCTGAGAGAATCTCTGTACTTAAAAATAAAAAAGACAGGTAGTTGGCAAGAAAAATATTCTATTACAAAAATAAGGAATTTAATCAGAAATACCAACTCATATATAAAGAGATGGAAGCTAAATAATTTTTTTTTCAGGTAATAACTTGCAAACAACACCATGAGAATAATTCCTCAACTGACTCATTAATATTTGATGCCCTACAACATGACCAAGCTAGTTTTGACCTCTAAAATTTTAAGACAAGAATAACTTGTCACCCAGTAGAGCCATATAAACCATCAGTGGTATATCTATCTTGGGTCAACTAACTTGAAAAAACATAGTTTTCAGCAAATAATTGAATAATTGGACTGTAGACTGTAACCCTGGATTATTGAATTAATTCACCTGCAACTTGAGGTTAGTTGATATAAATAGATTTAATTCCAGAAATCATTAAAGACAATGTTTTCAGCTTCCAAAATAATCATACAATTCGAAAGTCATTATTTCTGAAAAATGCTAAACACTGCTGTTTCTCGACAATAAAAGCTTCTGTGTATGGCAAGGTGACATGCATGCAGTCCCTTTCAAAGCAGTTTCAAATAATTAATTGACAAATCAAAGAAAAGCAAGGATGCAGAATATCTTACATCTGCCTAAAACCAGAAGAGTCATTCTTTGATGTACTGATGCCCTGTGATTTCATACCAATCTTAGTTTTTATGATAGTTTTATGTGAAGATCAATGACCAGAAGTTCATGTTGTCCTCACACAACTGGGTTACACAGTTGTTATTATGACTGATTAGGACATGGAAAGTATTCCTTGCTCTGTGTCTTTCTTGTGTATAGCTAGGAGACGAGGTTAACACTTGAATAGCGTGCCTTGGAACACAAAAGACAGTTGTAGTAGTGTGTGTGTGTGCATATACGGGAATGTTATTGTTCTTGCTTCATTTGTTTCAATAACAAAATATTGGTCATTTGTGAAAATTAAAACAACAATAAAATGAGAGCATAAGGTATATTAACATTCCTTATGTAAAATTAAGCAATAAATATGCAGCTTGAGTAGAGAAAGTGCTTTCTCCAAATGTTTCCAATTATAATAGAAAAATGAAATTGTTATTACTATTCTGGAGTCTTTTTTTTTTCAAGTATATTGTTTTTTGAAAATGTGGGAGCAGAGATACAAGTAACTGTTTTCTTTACAACCATCTTCTATGAAACCCTGAGTTTCTTTTTTTGTTTATGTTGGATATAATTTATCATTTCATAAGTAGTGTCAAAAATAATTTGTGAAACACATGGTGGAATGCCTCTTATGGTAAATGAATAGTAATTAAACTTGTTGCCGTTTAAGTCATGGTGTGTTGTAAGAGACCATTATTTTCTGGATCACCAGCAACATAAACAAAGGTTTATCACAAAATAAATAAATATAATCTACAGTTTTCCATTTAACAGTATTAGAAAACTTCTGGACAACATAGCCATATGCTTATTTCATAAAATTTCAATAATGTTATTGGCATGGCAAGACCAACAAGTGTCGCCAAAGTCAATAAAGTCAGTCATGAAGTGCTGGGTAGGTTT
This sequence comes from Condylura cristata, assembly GCF_000260355.1. Lineage (NCBI taxonomy): Eukaryota > Metazoa > Chordata > Mammalia > Eulipotyphla > Talpidae > Condylura > Condylura cristata. The sequence goes on along the minus strand of NW_004567118.1, from coordinate 42,800,634 downwards.
CACAAGGGTGGTGCATGCATATCAAGCTAGTTGATCCTACACTGAATCTTTACGTGGCTCCATGAACATCCAGAAGCTGTCCTATTTCTAAATCTCCCAAATAAGGGATTTCTTCTTTCCAAATTAGATAAAACTTAGGGGATATCAGAAACACTGGAATATTTGGGGGCGATTGCAGAGAGGGGAGTCACTAATGGGACTGCTTAAGTTATGGTTCCTTTGAAAGTACATCTGTGAAAATTTGGCTTGAAAAAACCAATGAAACATCAATAAGATCAACATAAATCTAACAGCCATGATTATTTTTCTCAGTTACTAGAAAGAGAACACTATTAGTTTGTAATTAATAAAATAATTTACAAACTTGGCATTTGTTAATTTCTGGAATAGGCAGGCATAGTAATGATACAAAATTAAAAAGTTAAAAAATGTGATGAAGTGAATCAATGATCTCCTTCTCACCCCTTTCTTCCACCCACAAAATTTTCCCTCACTAAAGCACTACTGATATAACAGATATTCTAAGAAACATCTTGTATATGTATGAATGCACATATAGATAGCAACTTTACTTAATGATATAATAATCTATGAGACTATGCCATGTTAATATATACAAATCTACTTTATTCTTTTTAATGGCTGCAGAGTATTCCATTACTTGGAATTTTCACTATCATATTTAATGTCCTGGTATTTCCTTAAACAAGTAGGATGTTTTAATAGTTTACTATTATCTAAGATCTTACAGCAAACACTATTGTGCAAACCATAGCAAACACTATTCACAAATTATCCATGAATATGCAAGCGTATGGAGAATATTTTTCTAAAAATGGCATTACTGGCTGAAAAGGTATGTGGATTTTGTTATCTTTAAAGTTTTGCCAAATTGTCCTCCACAGAGGTTTACCAGTTCCCCTGGAAATGAAGGAGAATGCTCCCCACAACTCACCAACACAGTATGTTGTCAAACTTGGTCCAAAATTTGAATGGTGCCCTTTATTCCAACATTAACAGTAAGTCAGACTCACACTATTTTTTTTTTTTAACAGTTTCTTTTGCTTTGAGGGACTATAACAAACCAAACAACCATCTATTCATCCGTGTAACAAATAGGCATTGAGCTCTTATTAATTCATTCACGAACACCTTCTATGTACTAGGCATTCTGCCAGGCCTGGGGATACAGTGGTGATACAATGATCCTGGATTTTATTGACAATGAGGGAAAGAGACAAATAATCTCATACAAGAGTTAAGAAGAAAAAGCACAGAATGTGTGAGGATGTAGAGTAGGCTGACTTTTTTGGTGTGGAGTGACTACAAAAGCTTCCTTGAGAAATGCTGTCTGTGCTGAAGAATGAACAAGAGTCATGGATTGTGTGTGTGTGCACACAATGAGTGTGGATGTGTGTGTGTGTGCATGCTCACATGGGTGTACACGTTATGTGCATGAAAATTTCCAGATAGTAGAAAAGGAGTTTGTCACATGTAAGGATGCTGAGGAAAGGCACTTTGCAGAACATAGAGAAAGGGAGAAAGCAGTGATGCAAGGCACTGTGGGACATGATCACCAACCTCATGGGACTTGCAGTAGAAAGAAGTGGATAATAAGAGTTTGTAAGGAACTCAGTGATAGGGTCATAACAGAGGTAGGGTACAAGGAGTTGATGAATGAGCCCCCAAGATTTTAGTTTTTCTGTGCATGTTGTATGCGTGATTATCTTATTTTGTTTATTTTATTATTTTTTTTTGATAAATACTTCTTAACTCTTGATGCTACTTACATATGTCAATTGTGGTTGCTTGGTATTCTTTTCTTACCTTTTTATACTAAAGGAAATGTCTACAGCTTTAGATATTTTAAACTCTAGAAGTTTGTAAATGTTTTCATGAAAGCTGAACTTAGACAGATGGTCCATGTCTCCCAGATTAGTCTCTAGTGTATCCAGTTAGAGTACTTGGGCTCTTGAGACCATCTTGGGATATTGGTAAAACATACAAGTAGCTTTCCACTAAAATCCAATGAAACAACCAACTAGCATATATAAAAAAACAAGTTAAAACCAGGGAAACTGTCCTTGGAAACTATTTGTAGTTTGTTGAAATTTCAAACTTGCTTTATATTACTATTCAATAAATACCATAAAGCAAGAAGACATGACAGAATGATTGTCACTGTAGTTGTTATTTTAGTATACAATTGACCCTTGAATAACTTAAGGGTTAGAAGCACTGATCCCCATGCAAATTCAAAAGTCCACATATAATTTTTGGTCCCTGCCCCAACCCCCAAATTTTGACTACTGTCTGCTATTGATAGGAAGATTTAATGATAACATAAACAGTCAATTAACTCATATTTTGTATTTTACATATATTATATACAGCATTACAATAAACCAGAGAAAATAAAATATATTAAGAAAATTATAAGGAAGAGAAAATACATTTAGAATGCTGTACTTTATGATCATCATTTGTTTGTAAGAAAATCCATTTATAACTGAAATCTATGTGGGTCAAGTGTCAACTATATTTTCAAAAGTCCACCTGACTCTAATACAGATGTAAACTATGTTTGTGTCAAAATTTTATATAAGTCATTAGTTAATGAGAGACCTGTAAAATGGTAAGAATGATTCAAAGGAAAATCTGAGAAATAGACTTTTAGGTAGTCAAAGGCATGCTGAAATAAACTCACTAATCAATGCCAAATTATTTGATATTCTATAAAGTAATAAACTCTAATATTCAAGGGTGTTTGGGTTTTTTTTTTTTAATCAACTGGAAACTAATTTCATCTCTACTAGACAAAATTCATATGCATTTTACCTAGAAGCAAAGATGGGTCAAACACTACACGACATACACTTCAGCGACATCTTTAAAGACAAAGCACCCAACCCCACAATAGTGAAGACAAAAATAAATAGATGGGACTACATCAAGTTAAAGAGCTTCTGTACAGCAAAAGAGACATTAATAAAAACAAACAGACAGATCACTAATTGGGAAAACATTTTCT
>NW_004567118.1:42695396-42796858 GCF_000260355.1 Condylura cristata | reverse complement strand
GGGGGTGGAGTGGGGAATGGGATCAAAAATGGGGGGGAGGGAGAGAAATGCACGGGATTATGGTGAGGGCACACGGGTGATTTGGTGATGGGAAACCGCGGGGATTACAATCGGGATGGGAAAATAAATGTACAAAATGATGTAAAAATAAACTTTTGTAATAAAAAAATTCATATGCATTTTACTCAGCAGGAATCATTTGTACTATTATCAAGCAAGAGTTAACTCATATTGCTATCAGTTTTCTATAAATTTACCTCCTTACAGAGACACAAAGTAATAGACATCAAAGGGACATACTCAGCAGCTCTGACCTGACAGGATATCCTGACATATCCCATTTTCTTTTTAAACATTGTGGGGCCAAGTATTGGCTATGATTAAGTCATAGTTCTCATTGATACCCAAGGATTTTATTACTATTTGACCACCTCAGGCATGCAGTTTATAAACTAGCATCTCATCATGACACTAAGATTGAAGAGAAGTGTTCATGACATCACATATATTATTAAAAACTAGAAATTAGCACTCGAAACAAGTTAATTTAATTAATTATCCCTAATTAGAAATATCACTACTCTCTGAGCCACAGTTTATTTTCTGTGTTTCTGCTACAAACTACTGACTTTCAGTGTTTAGTGGGAAAAAGTAAAACCTTCTTTACAGGGTCTTTAAATTCTTTAGTACAATAAATGTAGCATTCAGCTATCCCTTTTGGTTTTGACTAGTGATCTTTATCAAATGCTAGTAAGAAAGTGAGAAATTGAGTGAATCTGGGACTTGTGCAGTTAACTGTATCTAAAGATACAAATTGCAGGATGGAGATTCAAAGCAAATGTAATCGATGGGCAGGATGGGCAGGAGCTCCATCCGGGATAGGGAAAAACAGCAGAGAATCGTAACCAGACTCTGACATTAGGGCATGCCTATAGGAAATATTAAAATCTGAGCAGAATAACATAAGAGCTAGTGTGTGTGTGTGTGTGTGTGTATGTTGAGGGGGGGGGAGCTGAGATCAAATGGGATTCAGAGAAGCCAAACCATGTTGAGTTTTATGGAATAAAGAATTTAATAAAGATATTCGGCCTTAGACAAATTAAGGACAGAGATGGAAAAGTAAGGGTTTAAAAATGGAAGTTAAGGATACAATGAAACACTCTGGTAAGAATGAGTCAGTTTATAGGAAATCTTGAAGTTGCCCTCATCATCTCCTGCACTGGGGCTGAGATGATGGGTGGTTGGCTCAAGAGGCTACCACTTCTTTAAATTCATGGCAGTGCACCAGGTGGTGGGGTTGGCATTGCCATTGAACACAAAGACTGGCAATTAGGAAGGGCAGATTGATATGGAGTGGAAAGAGATGAAAGCAAACGGAAACTCACTGGTATTTTAGTCTGAGACTCAACAATGACCTTCAGGATAGAGTGGTTATTGTTTATCTTCTATCTGCCAAATCTCGTGCTATATTGTTTTGGAGTAAATATTCAGCCTGGAAAAGGCCTTTTTGTTTGTTTGTTTGTTTTATTAAAGACTTCACTGAGTCTTTCACTGAGGACTAGTCCAAGAGGAAGAATGGAGGTAATGTGAAAAAATGGATCATCTTGATGTGTCTCTAGTCAAGAGACCAAAACTTAGTGTTTTTCAGATACAGAGAAAAATCCCATTCAAGAATGTTGTTTTGCATTCCAACAACAGCAATATGCAGGGAAACATTACCCTTCCCTTGCATTAGACTATATTACTATATTAGATTATCTAAAACAGAAAGACCAGTTGAGACACTGATCTTCCAAGTGCTTGAGATATTGGATAGATGTCTGACGTTTGAACAGCTTTTGGACACACTGGAAATCAAAATTTGGTCATCCTATTAAAGAAATCTTTGGGGTTTACCACTAGGGGTCACCAAAGAGAGATGGGAGACACTCAATCTTTTCTAAATAAATTCCAGTATTGCTCCCGATTTTGACAAATATGCAGATTACTGTTTCACTAACTTTATCATGTATATGAATAACCTGGGGATTTTGCACAGTTTCTGATCCAGTCAGTCTGGGGCAGTGCCCAAATTTGTACATCTTCATTAGGCTCCTAGGTGATGTCAATGTTGGTGGTCCTAGGACAGGTGTTTGGAAAGAGCGCAAGGTCTCAAGATGGGACATTGCCTCAATTAGTTCCTTTTCAGGAAACAGAGATTACTTGCTATCCAGGCTGCTTCATATTTCTTTTTATCTTCCCCTCTTCTTCTTCCCTCTTTCCTCTTCCTCTTTCTTCCTCTGCCATCCTCCCATTTACTGTCTCTTTATCTTCCTCTCACCACTCCTTCAGTTTCCTTCCTTTCCTCCTCCTTTTCTAAGATGTACTATGAACTCAATCATCTCAAAGGAAACATTTCTATTATAACTTTTCTTCATAAAATCTAGCTTGGGGCATAACTATTTATTTATGAAATAAACATCAGAGAACCAGCAGTACTGAAACAGTTGAATGCATAGTTTTCTGAGATTTTTTTCCCCTCTTTTCACATATTCAATGTATGTAAATAATTGAGCAAGTTTTGAGTGCCTCTGGTTCTGGGTGAGCTAGGCCATACTAGATAGATGCACATATAATATGTCTTTAGTGTTTGAGGCCACTTGATTGTATGCTTTAGGTTCAACTATGAGGTAACTTTAACTGATAAGGAGTATATTTCATTTTTTCAGAGTTGGGAAGAAAGACAATTACCACATAGACTTCAAAGAGTATAGAGTATAATAATATAAATAAAAGTGAATGATGTATATCCCTTCTGTGAGAGATATGTGAACAGACTTTTATGTAAAGAAACAAGTATTTTTGGTTAGTTTTCTCCAGTTATAATTCAGAAAACTTAGAAAACATGGCCCCTCCATTGAAAAAAAAAATAAAACCACTGTTAACGATTTTTGGAGATTTCCCAGTTTGGGGTTTTTTAAATATCTTTATGCACATTTTCTTATGATTATGGAACACTGATGCTTTCACTTCCCAATATTAACAGTATCCCATTTCCAGGAGTATTTTTCTATACCATTAACTGTTAATAGTTTTATAATAATCTATCAAAAATATATCCCACAACTTACTTAATTATCCCCAGTTGTTGGGTATTCAGTTTGGCCTGAATTTTCCACATTAATAAAAAAAAAGTTTATAAGCATATCCACACAGACATTTTTGCTCACACCTTTCATTATTTGGTTTGGGAAAGTTCCAAAACTTTGCCAGGCCAAAAGCCTTTGAAATACACTACTGGGGATCATCTTGGAAAGTTGCAAGACTTTCTCCAGCGGTCTGCGGGAAGACTTTGTGAAGGTAGTGGCCGTGTGGGCGTGGCAAGTGGGATTCACATAGCGTTGCTGTGTTTGAGTCAGTGTGGAAGATGTTGGATCTCAGCAATTCTGCAATATGGGATGATACTGTCTTTTACACCACCAAGTTGCTTTGCAGGTCAAGTGGCAGAATATATGTAAAGTCTGGCACAGTAAATGGTGAATGAATGTCAGTGTTGTTGTTATTGTTTTTCTACATGTTCAGCAATCATCCAAGGATCTTTAAATTCCAAAGTGATTCATAAGCTTGGCTTCTATTTTGCTGCCAGAGCCATCTGCTGAAGTCGCTGAAGTCCAAGAGTCAGGCAGTGGCTGGGGAAAAACTTAAGAAGAAGGTATAATAACTGTTCTTCCTGTCGCTTGGAAAGGCTCATTTTGAACCTTTCTCAGAAATGGAGGCTCAAAGGAAATTAGGCCAAATGAAAACTTTCAGGTATGCCAGTGCTAAGCACAGTGGGGAGTGATAGCTCCTTAGGATGGATAGTTACTTCAAAGATGGGCTGAAAGGAGAAATTCACATTTCTTACTCATTTGTATTAGTGTTTTGAATGAACATCAGAAGGAAATTAAACTTCATAGTGTGAGGTGTGTCTGATATCAGAAACTTTAGGAAAAGGCCATTCAAAGGCTGGATTGGAAATCTTCCCACCTCAGGCTCAGGCTTCACACATGGGTCAACTCAGCCTTCTTTTCTGAAGAAGTTTGGAAAGGGGACGCTGACCAGGAGAAAACTCCCAGAAAACACCCACTGGGACTCAAAGAAGGGGGCATTCTGAAGAGGATTCCTTGTGGACTGTTCCCAGATTGGAGAGGATATTGATCAGAAACCTCCTAAGACATCACCACTGCAGGGAGAACAGACAGACAGCTGGAAAGCTACTGTGTCCTTATAGGTAACTTTCAGGTCTACACAGCCTTCCTTTTCCCCCTTGACAGTGTAGATTTAGTCTAAAGAAGGAATGAGTCTGATCTCAGGATGGTAGAAAGAAGTTCCTATTCCCTAGGCACCAATAGTCCCCTGCTGTAGAACAGGTGAGGAGGACGGCCTGGAAAGGACTAAGAACTCTTCCAAACTTTCCTCCCTTGGCACAAGGAACTAGAGAGGCGCCAGATGCAGCAAAGGTCCCTCCACAGGAGGGATATCAGAATATCCAAAATGTGCAACTGCACTCTTAAAAAAGGACATAACAGGCATGAATGGGATCTCAGAAGCTCACTTGGGAATAAAATCTGTGGGTGACAAGCTTCTAGACATTATACTGTATTTACGTATGTACCTTTAACTTATTTTCAAGTCAGCAAGAGCTTTACCTTGTGAACAGAGATGCTTTCCTTTTTGGACCCCAGTTTCCTACACTGTTTCCTACATGTCAGAATCATGATAACAAGTGAGACCTACAGGGATACATTTCACATAGATTTTCTTTCTAAAGTTCACTTGTTAATATAATGAAGCTAAATTTAGAACATACTCATATATAAGGAACAAAGATCTTAGAATCTTCACTCACTTGAATTTTAAAATTCAATAGATTTCATGACCTATGTAGGGGCAGAGAGAAAATTTCCCACTACATTTTTGGGTCTTTCTTGAATTTATTAAGCAACTTTAACATCAGAGAGATTAGTGGGATAAAAGAACAGATTTAATTATATGGAGGCTCTATATGAACATAAATTCTAAAATATCAAATGGGGGTCTGGAGATTCAAGGAGAGAAGAGAGGGCCTAACTAGACAAGAATAGGGTGACTCATAAGACTAAGACCAGAATTCGTTAATTAGATGGTTGTTGTGCTATATAGATTGTTTTCTATGGTAGAAATGCAACTTCTGATAAAAACCCTAATTAGGTGTAATATCCCCAATTTTCATTCTTCTAGATAGTTAGGGGAGTGATAAAAGTTTTTTTGTGAACTTGTAGGCCTTGATTGACCTCAACTTGAAATCATTCACATGTCACAATGTGGATTATTCCTGGGAAGTTCTGTTCTGAATATCTTGGGGAGGCCTGTCTTTGACCTAATTTACAACAGTGTATAGTAAGACATAGAGTGAAATTTTAATTTTCTAAGCTAGGAAAAAGGTCTAAATATCTTGGGGAGGCCTAACTTCATTTATAGTTTTTAAAGAGAAAAGAAATCTTTGTCTATAGTGCATGGTAAAATTAACCATAATGCAAACAGATTTTTTTTTTAAAGTGTGTGCTATGTACACATGATGATAGTGATAGCACACAGATGAAGTGCTGGTTGTATTTACAGAACAACGTACACTTCCAAAAAAATAAATAAAGTACATGGTATATGAAAGAACTAAAACTGAATCTTGAGGGCATCTTCCTGTACTCTCTCACCTATACCAGAGAAAGTGTGAGATGGTCCTAATTACTAGCTTTCTCTTTAAAATGAAGTATTGCTTTGGGTGGGGGGGTAAATATGCATTCATAAAATCAACAAAAACAGATAGCTTAAATAAGGTGAAAGTTTATTTCTCTTATCTGAAGAGAAGACTGAAATCTGATAATCCAAGATCGGTGTGAAAACTCTTTTGGTGTCACTGGGAACCTAGGCTGCTTTCTTTCTGATGTCACATTCTAGACCTGTAGCCTTGAGCCTCATGGTACAGGATGGCTACCAGTGTTTCACACATTGCATTGTTAATCCAGGTGTCAAAAAGTAATGGAAGGGGAAAAGATACATGTCTCTGGCCAGAATGTAGTGACCTGACCACATCTGGCCACAAGAGAGAGTGGGAAGTGGAGACTTTTCAGGTGGGAAGCAATGTGGTCAGATAAAGTTTAAGGTGCCTTTATTTTAAAAGAGGATAATGGATTTTGAGAGGCATTCACCCACAGAGGAAGACAGGTATCAACTGACTTAATAATGGTACAAAAATAAGATAATTAGCTGTGAGAAGTGCAATAAAAGAGATAAAGACATGTTGGAGTGGCTGGTTCATGTGAGGGAAAGGCAGGGTGTTCAAGAAACACTGCCCTTAAAAGTGACTTTCAGAGGAAACTTGATTGATGAGTAGGTGTCATCCAGGCATACAAAACAGGAGAAAGAGCTTTCCCAGCAAGCAGAGCGCAGCGTGTACAAGTCCCACGAGTCAGTGAGAGCTTGGCTCGCCATGGTCCAGCAACTGAATACAGGTCGGCATTGTTGGCCTAGAGTGTGGGCTGGGGAGAGAGGTCCCTGACTCACTAGGAAGACAAGAAGGGGCAAGATTATGTTGGGAGATTTCAGAGTCCTGTTGAAATTGTGAATTCTGTTTTGGGCACAACAGAAAGCTATTAAAAGAGTGGAGGTCTGCCTCCACTGAATTCATATTTTAGGAAGATCAGTCTGAAAACCTGCTGAACAGGGAGTGTCAGCCGTTGGGCCTGAGGAGAAGTGCGTAGAAGTGGCTCCCAGCGTAAGAGACAGATGGCAGATGGGTCAGAGTGGGGTCTTGGCGAAGATTCAGATAGTCATGAGGGCACTGTCTAGGCTCAGTGGTTTAAACTGAGCACTAATAGTTAAGAAACCCTATTCGTAGGAACTTCACTCTCTATGGAAGACTCAACCCTCAGGGGACAGGGGGCCATGTTGCTACTAAGGCTGCAAACTTCCTGACTAGGACCCAAATGAAGAGTCGCAGAACAGTAAGATGGCTTCGTCAACCAGTATTTTTCTAGCATATGCTTCTTGATCAAGTTAGCAAGGGGTCGATGCCAGTGTGATCAGCCATGAGATTGATTTAAGTGAAAAATTCAGGAGTTTAGGGGGCAGGAGTTGTGAGAGTGAAGGTGGGAAATTCATTCCTCAAATCCACGTCTTCTTAGATGGAGTGATAGTTTAGAACTCAGGTGACTGATGGATTCAATCCTAACTCATATAAAAATTTATAATTAACCAATTCAACTTCCACACATGCAGCCTAGAAGACATTTAAATCTTACAAAGTGTCCCATGTTACCCCTTGGATATGAAGCCAGTTTCTCTGATTTATCCCCATCACAAGAAACTGGCCTGTGCTTCTGAGGTCACTGCTGGACTCGGGTGAAAATTACAAGCTTAAGACAGAAATAAACTGTCACTTCCTTGTAAATCAAACAACACTGATGAAGTAAAGCGCAAGTTCAAAGGTCACCCTGACATTACCAAAATGTTTTCTTTGCTATATATTTTAATTATGCAGTATAACAGGAGGTGAATAATAAACATGCTGTCCCTAAGAGTTTTTTTTTTTTTAGAGAATTCTGGACAGATAAAATGAGTGACCCCATCATATTCATCACAGACCTTATGAAGAATTGCTTCATAACGAGTGTGCTGAAGAACATCGGCTTGAGCAAGATGTGCAGATGGAACATTTGAAATGTCCAGACCTGCTGTTGCTCTCCTCTGTTACCTCTGGCCAACATGCACAAGTAGGTTTATCTTTTTGCAACAGAGGGATGCAAATATCACATTCCTTCACCCCTGAAATGCTGTAACAGCAGTAATAGAACTCCTTGGGGGCCTAGTTATGTTGGGGGAGGAAGTACGGACGTCCACCCAGCTCTATGCTTAAGGCTGCAGAGATGTAATTATACCATGATACCCAGAGGACTTTGTTCTCGGGATGTCTCTCATCTACGGCACATTTTCAGGATGCCTTCCTTTTCCATGAAAGCATTTATGTTCATAGAAGTGCTTTAGAAGTCACCGGGGCTCTAAAAATTAAAGGGAATGGATTTAAAACCACAGCTCTTTTACCTACTTCTTGAAAACAAAAAATAAAAGCTGACATCTGGTAAGAAACTTCCCTTGGAGCCCAAGTAACGAATTTTTATTTTCTCATCATGAAAGGGACGGATCTCCATTGGTGGCCTTTCTTATTTACACCACACACATGGCGGTGGCTCCGACATCCAGTTCCTTTAGTATAAACAGAAAGGATGGCCTTTTTTCTGTGGAAGTTAATGAATTGAAAAACAAAGCTGTTCTGTATACCCACTCATTCCAAACGAATAAAAGAACTACAGTGCTCTGAGACTTGGGCAAAATAGTTGCATTCAAATTAATTTTGCCCCCTTCTCTTTCCCCTCCTCCATTTCCCACCACTCCCCCCCCCCCCCCCCCCCCCCCCCTTTTTTTAGGGAGAAAAAGAACCATTTAATCACCTTATAAGGGCAGAAAGCATTCAGGGAATAGCAGGAGCCATGAGGCCCAGATCTTATTCTTGGCTCAGATTGGGGCTGTCTGGGCGATTCAGGAGCTGTCCCTTAACCGCGTGCCTCTGTTGATGCAGCTGCAATATGGGGACACAGATGTATGTATGGCACTGATGTGGAGCCTTTGGGGAGAGGTTAAAAGCTAAATGTGGGGCTCATTTTTCTGGTGGTGGGCTGTTTCTAATTTGAAATTGCTGTTTGCTGTCAAGAAACTAGGAAGTGACTTGGTAGGTCTTAGGCTGATAACCAGTGGTCAGATGATGGTGCTGATGAAGAGGATGGAAAAGGAAGAGGAGGAAAATTATTTGTCAGCGGGGTCACTGATCTCTTGGAATTAGATTGTCATGGAGAAATAGCTATAGGGATCGGACTTCATAAACAAAGAAATTGTCACAATGTTGCATATAGCTTTGTGCAAGATTTTTCCTCTGAAAAATCCACATCATGTTTCTTGAGATGCACTTGAAGAAGAAAGAAGAAAAGGAGTGAACATGTTTAAGATCCTCTGGGCAACATCTGTGGTCTCCTGGTGACAAAGTGATAGTCAACTACACCTGGGTAAAGGGATCTCTTGGTCTCCTTCTTTCCCTTGGGATTTGATTGTGTTCACCCTCCAAAGTCACTTGAAGCAGTGACTCCTTCCTGGTTTCCTTGTGAGTTTACACTTGTGAATTTACACACTGTCTTAGGAGTTAGTGATCTGCTCTTAACTTTGCTGCTACTTTTGACTTTGCTAAGTCCCAGGAGATCGCCCTCCTCATGACTTTCTCTGCTGCCCCAAAGTTGTCTCCCTTCTTCAGAAGTGTACAACTAAGAAATGTCTTATGTGAGACTGGAAGTTTGTGTCCAGCAGTCCAGAGCCTCAGCCTGAGAACGGGGTTCCAAATGTTTGTCTTACTGCTAGTAGTCAAACAAGTAGTAGTTGGGTTTATCACCACCTGATGGCAGGGTCCTTGAAAATCACAAGAAATAAGGGAGCTTCTACCCAAAGCAAGTATATGGGGGATGGATTCAGCCCACCCTTCCCTTTTTTTCATCCAAATGCTTCACTGACCATGCTATGTACAAAGAGAACTTTTACTTGCCAGAGATACTGGGAGAGCTCTCATTCAAGTGTTCCCAAACATTCCTTTGGAAAGTTCTAGCTTTCTACTTCTAAGATTGGGTTATTTTTGTACTCTTCTGATCCAGTAATCTCTTCTCTGTATTTACTGCCAGAGTGAAAAATAACCTGTCCACGTTTTCTTCACAATAATTGCCCACCCCCCACAATAACAAGCAGATAAATTCCAAATTTCTTTGCAATATTTAGGAGGCCCTTATCGATCTTATTCTGGCCCAACAGCATCTCCCCCCAACTCCTACTTTTGTCCAAATAGTTCCAGATCTATGGGCACATTCCTCCTTCTGCAAAATGTTTCCTTCTCTTCCCTTCTTTTCTTTCTAGTGAGCTCCTATGCATCTTTCAAGACCCAATTCAAAGGTGATATATCAATGCTCACTTGAGGTTGATATCCTTCTACCCCTCTGTGAGTTTCTCTCCCAGAGAAAGTACTAAATTGTATGGGAACTGCCTGCTCACTTGTTCATCTCTCTTCCTATACTGTAAACTCATCACATTCAGGAATAAGAGCTTGCTCAACTTTATGGATCCAATTCCTAAATCAAGTCTAATAGATACTCAAAAAACAGGACATGTATTCAATTCTAGGGTCTGATAGGTATATTTCTTTATATTAGATTTTAAAGACATCTAGAACTTGAAATAATCAATACATATCTTCTATATTGGAGGAATAAGTGTTAATGCAAGCTTGCCTTTAAAATTACTGCAAAGACAGATAAGCTTTAGGGCTTCCCTGTGGCGAAAGGGGTTAAGTATCAGAACTAGACAGTCATTGCAGCAAAAGTTTGATCCTTGGCCAGAGAGGCGACCCACAAATGGAGAAGCAGACCTCTCCTTTCTGACCCACTGCTCCCCTCGGCATTATATTTAAGTAGATCTGCCTGTTCTGCTACCCACTATGTCTCTGGTGACTCCTTTCATCCCCCGCACGTACCTCTGGCCTACACCCCAGTTCTTGTATGCATAAATAAATAAACCTTTTTTAAAAATGGCAGATACACCTTAGGGTGAAGAGCTCTTTATAAATGAGCCCTCTGTGCTGCAGAGAGGTCCACGTTCACTAACTAGGTGCTTTAGCCTTTGTTGTTTACTCATGCCTGCCATTGCTAGACCCTCTCTATGCATTGAGTCCCTGCAATAGGTGGGCATTATTATTACTCCAACTTTGCATGTGGGGAAACTGAAAATGAGGTAAGATGCAAAGTCACACAGTTAGTAAGCGGGATGTGAACCCTGCAGGCTGACACTGAAGCCTGTGTGCCATTGAGTGAGCCCTGACCACCATACAGAACAGTTTTAGAAACAGTGTCCCAGAGTCACTGCTCTGTGCATCAATTCTTTCAGTCCTGACAATGACCCTGGGAGAGGGGTACAATCCTTCTCCTCATTTTACAGATGAGAAAGCAGAGACAGGAGGTGAGCAGTTTGCCCAGAGGCCACTTAGCTAATAAGTGGCAAATTTGGGAGAGGAACCCAGACAGGCTGGCTCCAGAGACCATGCTCTTAACGACCCTGCTCGGCAATCTCCCAGCAAGCTGGGGACGGGATAGCTGTTCAGACAGGATCCAGAGCTGTGGGAGCATGAGGAATTTGGGGTTCCTGGGGCCACACCCAGGCCCCCCAGAGAGTTCAGCAGCTCCTCTCAAGTGACTCCAATAGACATAACATCTAGGGCAAAACAATGTTCTCACCATGCAAACACAGGCTTCACAACAAGCAGACCAGAGGCCCACTTGCTTCTTCTAAAAGCTGGAAGGCTCAGTAGACCTGTTCTCCAGGGTTCTGCTCTTACCCCACTCAGGGGATTCACTCTGCCACCTTAGCTTCCTCTTGTGTATTCTCTTCCTCTACTCTCAAGAGCTTCCCCACCTCTCAGCCTCCCTGAAGAAGCTGTCTGTCTGTCAAGGGGATAGATCTCCTGTGACACCTTTACATCTGAGTGTAATTCTTCCTGGTGGTGACTCTGTTACCTCTTCACTTCAGGAGCAGCTACTCATAACCTGTATTTGTTCACTGTTTCTGGTTCCTTTTTTAGAAGAAAGATGCTGATCAGCCTGGTTCATCTTTTCCAATCAGGCAATGGCATAGGTTTCTAGTTAATGTGTATGTATTGTCACTGTCCAGGTGTGAAATCTTGAGCCTGTTGTGGGGAGGCAAATGGGTACAAAAGGGCAGGGTGCAAAAGCAGACACACAGGGGGAAGGAAACTGCCAGATAGTCCCTCTTGAAGGGGTTCATAATATATTGAAGGACAAATATTGGTAGGTTAGGTATATTACCACGGGGTGTGACAATCTCCTTGCTCCCCATCATAACCTGACCCATGCCAGAGCCAAGAAATTTTACGCTTTAACTAGGATCCTATCATTTAATACCTGTAAAACTAACTGATTCAGTCAGGTCCCAAGAGAAAAGAAATGAAACAATTGAGCAAGATAAACAGAGAGAGTTCAGTGAAGGAACTATTTACAAAGCCACGGGTGAGCAGGATGAAGAGAGGCCAACATGGTTGGTGACACACATTGAGGCCAGAGACACAGGAAAGCCATGACCTCTCTACACAGAAAGGGCAGGGCAGGGAGTGGTCGCTGGAGCCCAGAAAGAAGCAGAGATCGTGGCTGGGTTGTGTCCGTGGGAGACAGCCATCCGTTTTCCGGAAAGGAATGCAGCCTCTGCCCACCTGTGACTCAGAAAATGGAGAGTGGGGAAGATCAACAACCTCCCTCCCTGTGCTCCTGTCCTTTAATCTGCTGCCAATGCCTCTCTCTGACTGAACCACCAAGGAGCCAGAGGGCAGAGAGGCCCCAGTGAAGAGTCTGCAGCATCTCCCAAGGCACAGAGCTTAGTGAAGAAGGATGAAGAAGGATGCAGGGGGCAAGCAGTAGTGCCGCAACGCACTAATTTCCCTCATCCTAAGGTGCTTGTCCTGAGGTGACCACTGGGTGTGGTTCTCACAAAAGTAGAATAATCCCTGCTTATTACACCTAACATATGTTCAATTGAAAGGGTATCAGATTGTTGGAGAACGACATCCTGGAGCTTCAAGTTTGGGACTGTGTGAGGGTTTCTACCTCAGTAGAGAGTATTGAATATTCCCACAGCACCAGCAAAGAACAGATGGAGAAAGTGGGACAAGGCAGAGGAGAACTCAGAGTTCATCACGGGTGGTGGGAGGTCTGATAAGCCAGTGACAGTTAGCCATATATTCACTTCAGGGGATGGCAGGAGGTGAACAGCAAGTCAGGAAGCAAGAAGGTGCAATAGGAGATAATGTGAAAAGGAAAATGCTGGAAGGATTTTATTCTGAACTGACAAGTGTTAAGATTCTGTCATGTGGTGGGCAGGGAGCTTCAACCAGAAATAAAAGTTAATATAAATTAGGCTTTTTCCTACCCACTTTACATAAGGGCACAGTCTGTCCCCACACTAAATTCTACAGCCATTTCAGGCAGAGGAGAGAGCTTAAATCTGAAAGTACAGCATATCTTTGGCTCTTCCCATATCTGCATTTCCTTTAGGGTAGAGCTGTTCCCAGAGGAGGAGTTTGTCCTGAGTTAGAAGGTGTTAATTGATGTAGTGTTCAAGTCTATAAAAGCTGATGATAGAATAAGATATGGCACTCAGGAAAAGTTGCTTCATTATTTCATCTTTGAAGGACCAAATGAAGGCATGTTTAGATAAAAAAATACCTCCCAGGGAGTTAAAAATGTACTGGCCTCAAGTATATCTCTTTCCCATCGCTCATGCATGTTCACACAAAGAGGAAACCACGAAGGGATGCTTGATGTTTAGTTGTTCTAGAAGTTGGTGGGAGGCAGGGAGGTTGAAGGTCCTGGCATGTGCCTCTAATTTATTTCCTTTTTCTTTCCCATGAGTGGGAGAAAAAATATTTGTGCACTTTGTGTTATTAGCAAGTTCATGCTGTCCACTTAGCTCTTACCTACAATTGTCTTATGTCTCTGGACCTAGAATGAGATTTAAGCTGCAGATTAATTCAATTAACAGACTGTGATTTTGTGTGGTTAACAAAAAGCTGTGTATAAGAAGTTTCTCTTGCAGAAAGACTTATGACATTCTGCTGTGTCTTTCATGTCTCGATCCTGATGCATTTGTCTCCCTTTCTGTCACAGCCCAAGGGCAAAGTTCCTTCTCTTCCTCCCTCCCTGCCTCCATCTTCCCTTCCCCTCACCTCTTTTCTTTCTCGCCACCTGACAAACAGCTAATACCTATCAGAATATGGTTGGTGTTTTCCTAATGACTGTAGTCTCCCAGGCTTCATCACCTACTGAAGATTAATTATAATGGAACACATGAAAGTCTCCTACCTATTACCCTCACATACATAGCCAAACACTCCTCCCATAGGATCATGAAGTTGAGACGTTGTTTTTTCCTCAGGTAACCTTGGGTAATGGTTTTCACAACGCAGGTCCTGAGATTAATCCAGTAGGTCATGATCCAGCATTTAAAAAGCAATAAAACTGGATAGAATTGAAAATATCGACTATGCTGCATAAAATAAAATAAATATGAGAACTTTGTCTTAGTTACATCTATTGTGCATGCTTGATTACTGAAGGGAGAAAATCTTCACAGCCAAGTTTTTGCCATGAGTGCTTGGGCTCACGGAGTCATGTCCATGCTCTACTACATGAAGGACCCCTGTCTAGCTCTATATTTCTAATTTCCCTCCATTATTTCATTCCTAATTATAAACCCTGAATTCTACTCATCTGTCACGGGTATTGCATGCTTGTCCCTGCCCTCCCAGCTGAGATTCCCAGCCTCTGAAAGGCTTTGCCTAGATAACCAGTGTGGTCTGTCAGCAGGGAGAGGGTTTCTGCTGTAGGAAATAGTTGCAGAGCTGGACCTGGGGTTGACCTCACACGAAGACTGTTGTTCTGTCCTTTTTCTCCCTTTCCTTCTCACACACTTTCAGCCTGACCCACCAAGCCACAGCTAGGGATCTTTGAAACGGCGTTGTACCAAACATTAGCAGGCAGCTATGAGAAGATTATTACTGGGGCTCTGGGTCAGAGACCTCCCCAGTGGAATGTCATAACCTTGTCTGTTCTGTTTATTCTTGCATAATAGCCTACTGACTTCTAAAAAGAAGCCTGAAATGTCACCATTTCAAGTCCAAGAGATCATTTAAACAAGTTAAAAAGATCAGTGACTCAACAAAATTTCATCTAATGATCATCCAGCTTTCCAACAAATATTTATTGAGCAGCTATTTTGTTGTGTCAGGCACTATATTAGGTGCCAAGCGCTGGACTGGGTATATATGGACAGGAGAAAGTTAAGATGATGAGAATTCATGTATCATTTCAAGTGAGTATAACCTTGTGTAGGGTAGAACAGACTATAAACATCTGAAAGAGATTCTAGGATATTTAAGAATTTAACATTACTTAAAAAGTATATTTTATGTATTCATAAATGCACCATATTGTATTTTAATTTACAATGTACCATACCAAATGTCATCTAAATATATAACCAATGCAGTCTGATTTTTGCAGTCACATTCAAAGAAAAATTATTCAACTTAATAAATTTTGAAGAATGATAGAAATTTTACTCTGCATTTTCTTATTGATAATCACCTATGTAAAACTACTTAAAAATCTTATTTTTGTATTTGTTTTAATTAAATTTCAGTGGAGCAGCTACCAAGTGTTTTCCTTCTTCCCATCCAAACAGCTCCCACACTGCTTCCCAGCACCTTTTGAAGTCCTCCTCCCTTCGGGCTGGGACCACAAAACCCGGTGTCATTCACCTTTAGCCAATGTGATTTCCCCTTCCAATTACCACTCCCTGTCTGATACTGCCTAGGATGGCCAGCCCAAGTAGAATCTCTACACTTCCTGATCATGCTTGCTCCCAGTGCACAAAAACACATGAAAACACATGAAAGTCCTTAGGAATAGAGAGATTTTCTCACTTCAACAAAAATCTCTTACAGCATTTGGGGGAATAAAATTTGTTCACAAATCAATGGCTGACACTACTGGTGAATTATTTGAGAAAAAGTGTAAAATTTTTGGACCATCCACAAAAATACATTCCAGATGGTTTGAATGGTTAAATATTAAAAGAAAAAGCTAAATGAACTAGAAAAATACAGGTGATATTCATCTAATCACACGAAAGTGAAGAAAGGGATAATAAAACTAAAGACCTTGGCTATCACTTCATAAAAATACACAGTTCTGTGTCTTATAAAATTCCACATTTTTAGAAATGAAAAAATTAGAAGAGTATTTGCAAGAGCTAAGGACAGATAAATGTTTCCTCTGTTAACTTATTTTAAAAGTTCATACAGGGATATCCTTCGTGGTACAAAAGTTTAGAGTGCAGCCCTGCGAAGCCAGCTGCAGCTGCTTCAGGGCAGGTTGGATCTCCTGCCCCAGAGATGACCCACATGATGCAGTAGACATTTCCTGGTCTTACCCGCTGCTCCCCTCAGCAGTGTGCTTCATTCATCTGTCTGTTTTGCTCCCCACTCTGTCTCTGGCGAATCCTCTCACCCCCAACCCTGCACCTCGGGCTTGTACCCTGGTTCTGCATGCATAAATAAATGAACCTTTTTAAAAATAAAATAAAAAGCTCTTACATATCAATATGAAAAAGACAGAAACAGCACTAGGAAAGTGGGCAGAACTGTAAACAGACAATTCACAAAAGTATGAAAAAACAATACATATTTTTTTTAAAAATCCAGGCTTCATGAAGGCAATATCCTCCTGCAGGCTGGTCTTGCTCTGGTAGAAGGACTGGCTTGAGGAGGTATGAAAAGTGGTAGCTGACTCCCTGGGATGTGTGAGAGGAGAATCTTTCCTGCTTCAGTACATTGGATGCTGTACACAAGGAGATGAGAAATTGCTGGTGTCTTTCTGGGAATGATCTCACCTTGTTTATTACAGTAAGCCGCTGACAAATGGCACCTCCTTTCCCTATTTCCTGCAGCTCTTAATGGACAGTCTACTGCAGCCCATGCCTCATCTTCTGGTGCCCTACCCAGGGAAGCACTGGTGCACAGAATTGTTGGCCTGCCCCACAGCCAACAGCTGCCTACCTCAGCAGACTTCCAGTGTGACTGGAGTCTCTTTGTACCCAAGTCGTGGCAGTCCACCACAAAGAATCTCTCTTCATGGAAACAAAGCAACCAAATGCCTTTCCCCAGGGATCGGATTGGCATTAGCTCTTTGGACAGAACTTCTGGGCCAGCGTTGTCTGCCCATGCCCTTCACAGCACTGACCTCCCTTCCTTCACAACCTCTGACATTTGAAGTGGGGGCTTTGGGAGTAGGGATGTTCTTGATCTCCAGGCACTGCCAGAGGGAGTGGTAATCCAGGTTTCACACTTCAAGGATGAATGACTGATATTTGTTGACCCTTACTCTAAAGACCTCCTCCCATGAGATATTATCTGGTCTAAATTAATAGAGAGCTGAAATCCTTTCACATATGAGTGCTTTGACTAAAGAATTTCATGGAGAAATTATACGTTGTGCAATAATGAAGGATGATATAATGAATATATTTTTTAAAAAAAGAAAACACTTTAAAATTAGTTGTATGTTTTTTTGAGCTGAAAATATCGTGATGAAAATGTTTGTGCACATGTATGTGTGTGTGTGCACATGCATGTGTGATTATCTAGTTGGAAATCAAAAACGACAAGGCTTGGTTGGTAGTCTGAACCAGGGAGAGTAACCCATGTCTAACTTGCAAGTAACAGATACCTTGCATTTCCTCTGGTTCTCTGCTAACTTCTTAGTAACGGCTGAGTGAAACAGCTAAGAATGAGTAGTTGAAACTTTCTCTTAATATGTTTCCTAATGTGCTCACCTCCCTGTGGACATCCTTCCATGATGACTATCATAATTTTGTACACTTGACAGCTTTATTTTCTTTAAATCACTGCATTGTTTGTACAACCCTAGCTGATAGAGAACAAAAGGAAATCTTTAAGAGAGGCAAATGATTCAACTGAGAATATTTAAGCAATTTATTGTTATCACTCAAATCTAGAACTTGGTTGGCTTTCAGCAACTTATCGGGCACTTGGAGTCATAGATTCTTGAAAAGGAAAAATTCTATCGTTTTCCTTTGCACATAAACTCCATACTTTGGAATTCATACTTCTGTACTCCAAATATGAGAGTTTTCCCTCTACACTAAGATATTCTGCTATGCCAGCTGGATGTCTTACATTTCGATACTGTCCACATAAAGATCACATCAGAAGAGGCTTGGTCCCCCACTTCCAGCTGCAAACACCCACCTCACATCCAAGTTGTCACGGGTGCTTCTGACTTACTAGCTATAATAAGAGGTTCCTAGGACTCCCTCTTTGGGTTTGACTAATTTATAGCTCACAGGATTCAGGAAAACATTTACATATTAAATTAGCATTTTTAAGCAGAAGGATATAACTCAGGGATAGTTAGAGCATTCTTCCTGAATCTCCACATGTTTCCTAACCTGGAGCTCTCAGAATTTTGTTGTTGTTGTTGTTGTTGTTGTTTTGTTTTGTTTTAATGGAGTCTTCATTACCTAGTCATGATTGACTATATAGTTGAACATTGGTGATTGAACACAATCTCCAGCCCTTCTCCCTTCCCCAGAGGCAGGGGTGTAGGGGGAGGAGGTAGAGGGTTAGAGACTGAAAGTTTCAGTCCTTTTATTTGGGTTGTTCCCTTGGCAATCAGCCCCTACCCACAGGTTACCTGGCTTTCAAAATTCACTTCATTAATATCAACTCAGGAGTGGTTGAAAGGGGCATGTTTCCAAAGAAGGGGCATTTCTTTCATCATTGTTACTCTGAATAGAAGACCTGAGGACAAAAGACCAAATATATATATATATATTTTTTTTTTTTAAAGATTAAATGATTTGTTCATACAGAACTGGGGTACATGCTAGAGGCTCAGAGGCAGCGAGAGGCTTCACCAGAGACAGAGTGGGGAGCAGAACAGGCAGATCGACGAAGTACACTGCTGAGGGGAGCAGCGGGCCGGTCAGGAGAGGTCTGCCACGCCATCTGGTCACCTCCGGGGCAGGCAGCAATCGAACTCAAGCGGAAGTGGCTTTAGCTTTTCAGTGCTGTGCTTTAACTCGCTGCACCACCAGGGAGGGCCAGACCAAATATTTTGACAAAATATATTCCATTGCTCTTTTCACTCAGGGAATTCTAAATGTTTTAGGTGCTATGAGCCTGGAACAGAAAAAGACCAAACTTAACGTTCTTATTATAAACATGGTATCACAGTTTTGCGAATGAGTTTGTGTGTGTGTGTGTGTGTATTATGTTTACTAACAACTTCTTTGATTCTGAGGTTCATGTTTATTTGTTTAGAACTCTCTGAATGACTTGATTATTTCCCTTATGTATAATTGTAGAATTAGCTGATTAATTTCTAGAAAAATAAAGTGTGAATTTATGGAATTTGTTTAGACTTTCAGATACCTACAAATTAAAGTCAAAAGTCAATCTGGATATCCATGAAATCTTTTACATCTAGAACCAGTTTTTGCATCCCAAATTCTACTACTTCATGGTAGTTCAGTTCTATACTTTGGCTGCATTTTTAATGCTTTTATTGATGATTAACACAAAATGCTAGTCATTCTAGCTTTGTTCAAAACCTAGGACAAGATTTTGCTATTGTCCACAGTAAATAAAGTGGTGTTTCTCTTTTCATCAGCAACAAATTAGAAAATATATGTTGTTACTAATAAAATAGATGCAGAAACTATATAATTATAAATACTATTAAAGTTTAGGATACATACTGCATAAAAACATTTTAGGTCTGGTTACAAAAGGATCCTAAGTTGACTCCATAAAGGCCAAAAATCACCTTCAAAAACTCCCTCTGGTCTGGGAAAGCTCATTGTCTGAATGGATACACCCAACTTTCCCATAAGATGCTTGCTCGTTGTAAGTTTTTGTGTTCTAGTGACTACCATGTTCCATTTGAGGTTTCTGGTATCTCACTGACAACTCACATCTCCTTTGAGCTCAGCTTTCTTTACTACAACAATGGCACCTGCACCTCTACCTGGGGTTTTTTCAGCTACAGGAAAATGCTGAGCCCACCTATAGGACAGGTTGGAAATGCTGGGGAGTTAACGTCTCCTGGTGTTGCCTCCAGTCAATAACAGAGAGGAGTCAGAGGATAGCTCCCTCCTCCCCAGACTAGGCTTTTTACAGACTACCCCCTCTCCCCCCACCAACACCCCTGGCAGGACAATCATCTGTCGGCCCCAGCCAGGACAATCACCTGTTGGTAGGTCTCCTTTCTTCTCTGCCTCACTCCCCCTTTATTACCTGTTGTTCCTAAGATTATCTCCCAAATGAACTTCTCAAACACCAACTCTTATTTCAAAACACCCCCTGAGGAAACCTAATGCAAGGGTGCATAATTATTATATTTATTTTATTGACACTCTTTGTGCATTGCAACTCATGTGGTGTGCCCTAAGTTAACCAGATGTCTATCTATAATAACAGGCAGATGACTTTAAATTCCATGACAGTGAGTAGGAGGAACTCATAATTATAGCTAGTCATTTATCTGAGACCCCTGCAGCTAAGAGAGATGAATTAGGTGAATGTGAAAAACAACACCCAACTGTCACTACAAGACAGCACTGTGACATGACCTCTTTGAACTCTTGTCTTCTCCCCCACAAAATCTCTGCTCTTCTTGGAACTCCCCCTTTTTAATAAACAGCAACTCCAATGCCAATGACCAGATTTCATCCTGGGTATCCTCTGATAACATAAAGCAAATTTGAATTTCACATAATGTTTATGTGCCACAAAATATCACTCTTTTTAATTTTTTTTTTCAACTGTTTGACAACATAAACTCTGCCTTGATCTCTCAGGCTATGCAAAAGCAGATGGAGGATCAGATTTGGCCCACTGGTTCGCTCACCTCCAGTGATATGATTATGAAACAACAGACCTGTAAAACCTGCCAGATCATGTCTTTCTTCAGCAACTAGCCTTCCCATCCTTCCTCATTTCCCTGAGTTTAATAGGAAAAGTCTTTCAGTGGCACATGGCCTGCTCATCCAACTTAATCCTTTTCACATCTGGCCCTGTTTCTTCTCTCTGGTAACGTTTTTCCACCCTCGTGGACCTTCATGGAACTCAGGCACCCTGGAGAGCTTACCACTGAGAGCTGTGGTGCTTGCAAGCCTGCTCTCTGCTGTCTCTCTCCTGCATGCCTCCCTCCACTTCTTTGAGCTCACATGTCCCCTTCCCAAGGGGAAGCCTTCCCAGCCTGAATTTAAACAAGTGCACCAACTCCTATTCTGGGGGGCACTCCCCACCCCCTTGCCTGTTGTGCTGTCCCACGGCACTCACCAAATTCTGACCTAATTATATTTACCTGTTTGTTATGATCTGAGTCCCTGCACTCCTCCCCCAAAACTGTAATGGCAGTTTCAGTTGTCTCAGGCCCCCAGCTCCCAGAAAAGTGCCTGATATGTAGGAACAGGAAATCTGTGAGGATTTGTTCAATGAGGGAATAATAGTAGAAACAGATGAATGAGTAAGGAATGAATGAGCAAATATTTCCCATTCTTTTGCTGATCTTCGATTGGAAAAAAGTATACTCCCTGCCATATGTTTTAGTAGAAACCACACATAAATGTTCAATGAAGAGTTAAAGTCTTCATTAGGGTTCAGACCCATTAGAGAATTGAAATAGAAGATTTGGTCACTTCCTATGATCTATTTTTTCAGGTTGGGTTAATCACAGCAACTGACAGAAATGAACATTGTTTTTATTATAGCTGGCACCTTGGATTCCAGGAGCAAGATAAATTTGTTAATATTCTCTGTGTTATATTATTTTCAGTAATAAGTACTCATAGTCATCATGTTGTTCTTGATTTGTTACTTAGCTCCAAAGTAATAATTTAAAAAAACAATGAATTTCTATGTAAATATATGATTCACTATCAATAAAATATTTTATGTGTGATGTAAACTATGTACTTAGTGGAAAGATATTAGCCCCCAAAAGCTGGCACAGAATTTTACATTTTAAACATCGAAGCAACACATGGTCATATGAAGTAATGGAGTTAAAGTAACTTAGGTTCTGGTTCATCTTCTGTATAGACCCTGTGTTATCAGGGTTTATTGCAAATCCGCTGCTTACACACTGGAACACAAGGCTTGTGTGATCCAGCCTTGAGGCAAGCCCAAGAGACTCCTATACCCTGGAGGGCAAACTTGAAAAGAAATCCTAGAGCTGATTCCGCTTTGTTAGAGGTCGACCACATTGGTAGCAAGGCCCCAGGTAACTGCATGTATAATAAAAGGTTACTAAAGGATAAGTTCTCAAGCCTGCAACTTACATCTATATTGTTAAAGATCAACAGTAATTATAGCAATTGTTTAAGAAAGACACAGCATTTTTTTCCCCAGAAGGAGAATTTTATCACTGATGTTGTTTAGAATGTTAGCACTTGATGAAAATAAACAGCAAGCCGGAACTGTGGTGGGTTTTCTGGTTGTTTTCAGTTCTCTTAAACAATCCATCCCATTGTGCACTGTGCTGGACCATTCCCATTGGCCCACCCTTGATACGCTGCCACTTACCATCTTTCCCTGTTAGGAAAAGTCTCTAATCCTGGGTAGTAGCAAGCAGCTGCCAAATGCTAATAGCATGTCCCCACCTGCCTCAACTTCAAGCTGCAAAGCCATCTCTTCTGCAAATCCAGCCAGAGCCTCAGGAGAGAGTCTGTTTCAAACCTTTCATTTTACAAAGAAAAAAAATGTATTTATGCAATACTTTCTTAAAATCAGCAAATGCTTTCACTGATTTATCTGTTTTTTCTAGGAAGCTAGAAAAGTAGCATTGTCTACTTGGAGAAAGGGCATTCCAGAATCCAGAAGTTAAATGATGAGCTCAAGATATCACAACATAGTAGGTCCCACAGTTTAGTCTTAAACCCTCAAGGACCTATTTGCTTTTCACAATTATGTTGAATTCAATGCTATTTGTTGACACACCCTGGCTTAGAAAGCATTACCCTTAGAAAACTCTGAGCTACAACTTCAAAATCTACAGAGCAGGAGAGGAAATCAGTTTCTTGCAGGAAGGAATTGGATTTAATTCATGTTTGTGTTTCTGAAACACATACAGGTATTGAACAAGTATTTGTTTAATGGACAAATGAAATTTTGGGAAAATCTCAATCTCCAGAGGAAGAAGATTCCTGGGAGCCAACTGCAATGCAGATGTGTGTGGAAACTTCCCCACCAATCAGAATTCAACTTCATTCAGCATATCTGCCTGGAGATAGTATCAGATTTAATGGGTTAAGGGCTTCATCCGCCCAAACTGCCTTGCATTTCAGGCTGCAGTCACCTGTGCTTCTGACTAACCAACTACAGATTGGATAGCTCCAAGACCCCTTCTCTTGTCTGATTAATTTGCAGGAGATGTTTACAGAACATAGAAAACAGCTCCATTCACTAGATTACTGATATATTACAAAAGGCCTTCAGGTAGGAACAGCTGGGTAGAAGAGGTGCTGGGGTGAGGGGTGCAGTAAGGGTACTTTCTTCATATTGTTTTCAAGCAAGCCACTCTTCCAAAATCTCCCCATGTTCGCCAACCTGGAAGTTCTCTGAAGCCTGACACTAGGGATTTTATGAAGCTTTCATTATATAGACATTATTGATTGTATCATTGGCCATTGACAGTTGAACTCAACCTCCAGTTCCTCTCCCCTTCCTGGAGTTTTGCAGGTGGGACTGGAATTGGTTAGTTCCCACCAACTAATTATGTGGTTGGTTCTCCTGGCAACCAGCCCCATTCCCAGATGATTCCTTAAGTCCCTTATTAACATAACAAGACGCCTTTATCACTCACTCTCTCAACGCAGGAAATTCCTAGGGTTTGAGGAATTGTAAACCAGAACTGTGGTAAAGACCTAATATATTTCTAATATATTTGAGAAGTGTATTTTGGCCATTTACATGTCCATATATATATGTATGTATGTATGTATGTATGTATGTATGTATGTATGTATATATATATTTCTTACAAATCACTGTGTCTTACCAGTGCTGACCCCTCCACACTGAGTCCTACTGGGGTTGTGGGTGTGATGTGAAGATATGAAGACCATGGTCAACATAGAACAAATGACAGACCTTGTGCCTTTAAAGAAAACAGACCTTAAAGAGGCTCTAAAGGTACTGCAGTAGTAATAATGGCCATTTTTGATGCCAGTATTTCAGGTTTTCAGGCTTAGCCTCCCAGCCAGGAACAGATCCCAGGCTGCAGCAGCAGAGCTGAGTCCAGCCACTTGACCATCATGGACTGGTGCCTCATGAAGTAGCAGCAGGAACTTCTCAAATGCTCAAGCAAGCAAGTGAGAAGAGGCAGATTTGTTTAGAGAAAGAAAAAAAAAATTATTGAGGAGAAAGGAACAGAAATAAAGTGGGACTCCCAGACCAGTGAAACCAGTCCAGGGAGGGGCAAGGGAGCCCAAGTGGAGTCCTGCCTCAGGGAATATAGACCTTCCTTCTATAATTATTTTAAAGCTCCACCAGTCTCTTTCTGATTGGTTCGTTCTCTGTGTTCTCACTCACTGTCTCTGTGCCCAGAATTAAGTCGGTGTCTCAGCCTTTATCTTAGAGTCCTTTTTCTTTATTGTCCTACTCCAGGAATGTCCTATTGCTCTTAGTCCTGGGGTGTTTGTTTAGTCCCCTTCGGAATTTGTTGCCCTGATCTCTGGAGCCTCGTGATTCCTCCCAGACTTTTTCTAGTCTATTCTGACTCTGAGGGCTCTCAGCTTGCCCTATGCCTCATCCCTACAGACAGGTTCTTTCTCCAGCAGCATGCTGTGGAAAACCCCACCAGGTTCTGACCAGTGTATGCAACTCCCTCTATAACTGAGGCTCTGTGATGCTGTCCTGAGAGCAGCTGAAGGTTGGAGGTCAGATGTCAAGCTCCCTGGGTAGGGGGGTGGTGGGGAGAGTAGAGGACCCCAGAGAGTGAATTACAGGGTTGAGCATAGCAGAGTTGTGCCCTCTTAATAGAGCCTCCACAAGGAAAGGTGGTAGGTTTCCTAGAACACGCCAAGAGGAGGAATGTATCTCAATCCACTGTGTCATCAGCTCTGCCCTGATGCCCACACGGTAGGGCGGGCAGTCAAGGGGAGACTACATTAAGAATGAGATATTACTTTTTACACTTTCCAAATTGTTATCATTTGAAAAATAATGCTAGCCTATTATCTTTTTAGTCATACTAAAATAGATAAATAAATAATTGTAGTATTCCCAAGTGTACTGAGTACAGACATGTTAAAGGATCCTTAGAAGGATCATGTTGGGCATTTCACACATTTGATGTGTAATTGTTACAATTCTATAAATGGGTCCCTATCATACAATTTAGAACATCAGCTCTCATGGGTGTTGGTGAGTGTGAAAGTGGGAATTGTTCCTAAGTCCATGTGACTGTGGGTCCGCACCCATGTGTTTAATGGGATTTACAGTAAGATTCAACTACAGGCACACACAAAAAAGTCAATAATGGGTTTATTGACAAGAGAAAGGGAAATGAATAACTCAGGGAAAAAGAGAGAGCTAAGTAGGTTAATGCATCCTACCGGTTCTACTGACCTGGAGCCCCAATAGCATGCTGAAAGCTGGTAAAAAGCCAAGAGACAAGCCATGGGCCAAGAGGCCAAGAGACCCTCAAAGTCCACATTTCCAGTTTTATATCCAACATGGCTGCTTACCTCCACCTTCAGATAATCACCAAAGGAAGAATTGCTAGGATTTATAGTTTCTGTGTTTGGGGTGGGGGTGGTGTCCACAAAACCTGTATTTGTAGAGTTCATTCATGACTTCCTTTCTCCCTAAAACATGCATTCCCCCACCTGCTTCCTGATGCCTAGGGGAAGGGCTGTCCTGAGAAAAGGAAAGAAGTATTGTCTTTAGTGTCAAAACTTGAACTAGTGGTGGAGTTTCAGGGAGGCAAGTCTATAGCCATATCAAGGGAAAGAACACTCTGAAAAACAGAGCTGTCCAAGAGTAACATAGGCCATTGAAGGTTTCAAGATTCTCAGAAAGGAAGAATTCAAGCACAGGCAGCGGGCCCTTCACAGTGAGGATTCCTCCCAGGGGAACAGTCTGCCATTCTCTAAGATGGAGCATCAAGACCCCAAAGGTCAGGCAATTTTCCTTGTAAGAAGACAGGAACTGTTCATACACAGACTACTTCAATTGCCTTAGATAGGTCCAGGCAGAGACCACAGGGCTCAATAAATAGTAAGCCCAATGACAGGCTTGTCCAATGATGTTTACTCTGATTGTCTTTCCTGGTAAATCTTGAACAGGGCTGTAAAGGAGGTGAAGGGCAACCTGAGAGGGGAAGGAGACAGCTATGGATACTGAGGGAGGAGGGACTTGTGTCCTTGAGAATGACCAAACAAGAGTCAACAAGCCCACGAGTCTTCAGATGTTGAGTCAGGCAGCCTAGAAACCTATCACCTGAGGCAGCATTTCAACACATGGTGACAGACATACCAGGGGCAGAAGCATAAAATTGTGTCTGGAGTCAGAAGAACTGGGTTGAAATCTGGTTCTGCTGTGGGACGTCTTGTAAGTCCATTAACTTTCTGGTTTCCTCTGTTTCCTTCAGCACCATCATGAAGGTACAAGAAAGAGTGTGGGGCCTGCCTCCTACCATACAATTACTGAAATGGTAATAGTTGTTACTATTATTTTGAGTTTAGGATTTTTTTTAAGATTTAATTATTTATGTATACAGAACTGGGGTACAGGCCAGAGGTGCAGGGATGGTGAGAGGATTCATCAGAGAGAGAACAGGGAGCAGCACAGGCAGATTGACAAAGTACACTGCTGAGGGGAGCAGCAGGCAGATCAGGAGAGGTCTGCAGCCCCATGTGGATCACCTCCGGGGTGGGGATCAAACTCATGCTTATGTGGCTTTAGTTTCTTAGAGCTGTGCTTTAATCTGCTGTGCCACCAGGGAGGGCCTGAGTTTAGGATTTTTGAAAGACTAATCTATAATACACATTATCCAACTCTTCAGCTCATTTTTGGATTCGGGCAATGGTAAATTATTTATAGTCAAAGAACATTCTAGAAAGCCCTTTGGAACTAATCTTCTTTGGCCAAGCTCAGTCCTCCCATTTGTAAAATTGACATGATGGCCTTACCTCTTACACCGCAGCTAGAATTAAAGAAAATGTAATGCATATATATATTAGCATTGTGCCTATCTCATAGAAAAAATATTATCAATTATCTTTATTATTTTAAGTAATAGTATATCATCACCATTGTTTCTCTAAGATTTTGCACATGAAGTTAGTTTCTTTTAACTTTTGCAAATTTTATTATCAAGAATTGCTTTAGTTCATTCACTAATTATCATTCCTCCTCAAAAGAGCTTCATCAGAATTATACTGGTTAAATAAATACTGACTGTTCACTTCTGCTTTAGTACACTAGTCTAAGATTCAGAATCTCTCTTCACTGGGGATCGTTTTGCCCCTTTCCCCTGCCCCCATGCAATATCTGGACAGTTCTGTTTGCCATGGGTGTTTTGTCTAAGTGGGGGTTATTACTAACATGTCATGGGTAAAGGTAACGGATACTGTTAAACATCCTATAATGCCCAGGACAATCCTCAGCAATAAAGAAGAATATAGCCTAAATTGTGAATAGTGTCTTGAGGCTGATAGGCCTTGGTTTAACCTCCATCTTTTCTGCTGTCTGGTGAGAAATGCCAAAAGGACCAAGGCCTTTTGATAAACATTTGGGGGGCTAATTATTTGTGTAGCTGACTGTCATTTACACCCTTCTCCACTGTTTGAAAGTATGGGTGTCAGGTTACAGAAGGCCAATGTGTGTTTGCAGGGTGTCTATGGAAGGACTGCTGTTTGTGGTCTCTTTCCAGGTGTCAGTCACTGGTGATGCCCCTGGATACCAAGACCTTTTGATGACTCTGTGGTCTGTCACACCAGGGACTGTTATTGAAAAGAGCAACTTGTGAGGATTGGCAAAGCTTTTTTAACAAAAAAGCAAAATCACAGGGAGCCAGAGCCCTAAAATCACCCCTCCTGGTGACTGGGAGGACTCCTTTGGCCAGTGTGTGAGCTTTGCCTCAGCTACAGCAACGTGTTTGTGTTCAGCTAGAATCAAACCTCCTAAGGAATCCTTGGAGCTAGAGCACTGAGAACTCTCTGCCCAAGACCAGGCGGGGGAAGGGACAGGGTTTGGGGGACTGATGACGCTGAACTTTCAACCCTTCTTGGCAATGTTTGCTGGCCAGAAAGCAAATCCAGCTGTACTTGGACAGCACTTTACACAAACAGACAACGCAGACTGTTATCTCCTAAATTGGAGGCTTTTTGCAATGTCTTCTCATGTGGGCACTGGACTCAGGCAGGAAGACCACCCACAGGCAAGCACACAGCCCCCCCCCCCCCCCAGAGAGGCTCTCTAAGCCCTCCTGCTGGCCTTGCCACCTGTTCTGGCCTAGTTATCAGATGTGAGAAGGCACTTTATAGCTGTTTAGAAGCTATAAATGAAAGTGGCTAGGCAGAAGTGATAAACATTTGGGGGGAAATTATTTGTGTAGCTGTCATTTGCACTCCTCTCCACTGCTTGAAAGTATGGGTGTCAGGTTACAGAAGTCCAATATGTGTTTGCAGGAGGGTGTCTATAGAAGGACTGTGGTCTGTGGTCTCCCTACAGGTGCCAGACCCTGGTAGGTGCCCCTGGACACCTCAGCCTTAATGGGTATTGGGCCTTCCCCTTCATTTTCTTTGGGGTGGAAAGTCCAAAGCTAGAACTCCCTAGAGTATCTCATGTTTTCAAATCTTTAATTTCACCTTTGAAATGTGTTACAGGAATGCTTAAAAAATGAACTTTTACCTGCCTTAGGCTGGGTGTGATATTTTGTGATTTTCTTTCTTTTTTTCTTTCTTTTTTTTTTTGACTAAAAGAAAGTAAGAATGGGATGCTGCCTTTTAACTGGCCATTGAAGTTCTAAAGCAATTGTAGGTCCTGAAATTTGTTTAAAGGCCTAACACAAAAGGAACATTTCAGTAGCAAATTGTGGTTGCAGAGGAACCAAAGTCTTGCCTAAGATTGGCAGCTACTGAGTAGAAAGACTAAAGGGAATGTTTTAGAAATGCAAACAGTGTGGCAATGGGGAATAAGGGCCTAGAACATTTAAATAACAAGAGTGATACCTTTGCTGTCATTGAGCTATAGGCAGGTGGGTAGAACCCATAGCTAGCCCAGTTTGATTTCTGTCTGTCTTTCTAGGGAAGCCAACGTTGGGAACAGAGCACTATTATTAGGTCAGGGGATGGCTAATTTCAGGCTGTGTTAGGGTGTGGAAAAGCTGGGGGAATGCTCTTGGATCTGGGTTTTGGACCTTCTGCTTCTATTGCATTGTGGAATCTCCTGCAAGACCTTCTCTGACACATGTCCTCCTCAACTACCACAAGGTAGCTTATGGCTGATGGCACTACCAGGTGCTCTAGAAGTTTGAGTAGGAACCATCCTGGGAATTCTTTAAGGTTCTTAATGTCCTACATTAATTCTTAATGTAGAAAAGGTAACCCCATGAGCCATTCAAGGCCAGAGAGAACGAGCAGCAGTGTCCTGGAGAAGAGAACTGGTCAGCAGTACATCAAGGAAAGGACAGGAACTACAGGGCTAAAGGACCTTGAGATTTGCCCTGAGACTGGCCCTCAAGGATGGTCAGGTTCAGGCAGGGGCTGGGAGGGAATTGCACTTCCAAAAGCAAAGGATCCATGAAGGAAGTTTTCCTGTATAGTCATTTATCTTTGCCAGAGGCCATAAGGAACTGTGCAAGGTAACATTAGGGAAGTCGTGATGGTCAGATTGGGAAGGTCAGTGTCCTCTACATCCCAAACCATGCTGCTACCATTGCGAGAGAAGCAACGACTACATAATAACCTAATCATTCCCTTTCACTTTAACAAGACATATTCCGGTCAGGTCACAGCCCTGCAAAGTGAAATTATGATTATTGTTTGCCCAAAACCAGATTCAGAGAGGTAAGAAATTTATACAAAGTAACATAGCTTGGAAATCGCTCCTTGGGGTTCAGTGAGGTCCAGCTGATGCTAAAGACTATGCCTTTCCTCTTCTCCTTTACAGCCCCACTAGATTTTTAATGTAAAATTTCTGGAATACTTTCATGAGAAGCTTTTGCTTTTCTATAACTAATATAAACTTCTGGGTTGTCAGATTGTTTGGTACACATTAAACATTAATCTTTCACTACAAAATTTTACAAATATCAAGATAGTTTGAATCTACAACTTAAAAAATCAAAAATAGGAATAAATCTTGATTTTTTTTCCCCTTAAATGCATAGTTTAGACATATCAAAGTAATTTTTTTCTTTACTGCTAAAAATTACACACTATTTTCTTTTGGCAAAGCAAAGGGAATTTCTGAAAGATCAGCAAGCAATATAAATTTATCCCTTATCTTTATTTTCTTTACTGTAAAGTATTCATCTAGAATTCTTTGACTAACAATTTTCTAAAAGTAAAATGTAAAATGTATATGCTTCTCTTCCTGATAGCTTGCAGGCCAAATTAATCAATATATATGTTAAAAAATTATTTACATAGTGCCAAGGAAATCACACAGATGATGCAATTCTTGCAATACCGAAAAGTTAGAATTGAAGATTAGCATTTGCCACTTCTACTGAAGTCATGCCAGAGCCAAGCTGCCTCCCATAGTTTTGGAGGAAAACGAAATCAGATACCAAACTACAGTGATTTTTTTTATGGCTTGAAGTTTTTGCCAAATTTGGGTTCTGAAAGGAATTCCCCTCCAGGGCATTTTGGCAGTAACATTGCATTTTTTCCAATTTTTACCTGGAGCATTTTGCTGGGATCCTCAGTGTGTAATCAGTTTACCTCAACCCTTCCTGCCCTCTCCTTTAATTTAAGTCAAGGAAAAATGATCTCATTTGGATAAGAAAATAGTATGTGAAAATATGTTACAATATTTCTTCACTACTGACTAGATGTTCCTTCATAACAATTTCTAGGCAAGTAAGAGACAGTCTTCTCTAACTTCTGAAAGAATTAGCATTTTCTGCTTAAAGGTGCTGTTCTTTTTTTTTATATAATAGTTTATTTTTACATCATTTTGTACATTTTTTTTTTTTCATCTCAATTGTAATCCCTGCGGGTTTCCCATCACCAAGTCACCTGTGTGCCATCACCATAATCCCGTGAAAGGTGTTGTTCTTTTACTCACGGAATTTCTGCTCACCAGTGGGAAACGCCAGGCAGAGTTGCCCATTGGTGGCTTGGTGAAGTTACTGTCTCTGAACTAAAGGTCCTTTTATTCTCTGGACCTAACTATAAAAACCTGTGTGTTCACAGAGCTCTAAAAGTGATTGTTAAATTGTAAGAATTTCCACTTTTATTTCATTTTAAAATCCAAATGATAAAACTTTGTAACATGATTAGTACATACAGATTGTAGTGCCCGTGGGGCCCAGAAAATGGCAAAAAATATAAGCAAAACAATGAAGAGTGTTGCTTTGGATACTATAAATTTTGCAACCCAGAGGGAAAAATCATGGAATTTTTCTTTCTTTTTTTTAGCCTGTATGGTAAGCTCTAGAAGCCTATTGTAGAAGTAATAGACACTGTTTTCTTAGCTGAAGAAAAAGTAGGAACTGGTTTTGTTGACGAAATCTGCTTGCAACCCCCAATCCCAGAATGATGGCGAAGCTCCCAAACTGAGCATGTGCAGGCCGACATCTCCACACTGCCCTCTGGTGGTGGTCCACCTATCAGCATCTTTTCTTTGATACTAGTGATCAGGAAGCTGGGAGGTTCTGAGGCAAGGGATGTTCAAAGAGAGAGGCTGTTGCAAGTATTTTATAGTTTATATCTGTGTGTGTGTAATTCACCTTTATCACAAAGGCTGTTTTTCAGCTTCTCTTGTCAACCTCCTCACTGGCCTAGCTACCGGGGCAAGACTGTCTCCATCTTGTGTAACCGTTACCCACACTTAATAGGTCCAGTGCCTATTGCATATGTCATATATATGAGGAAGGTTTGCTTTGTTTGACACAGTGTGGCTGACTGATTGGTCCCACCTCTTCAAAATAAGGAAACTGTGCGGTTCGTAGGCTGTATTTACCAATTGGCCACAGAACTGAGCTGGAGGTTGGACACCTGCCATGTTGGGACCAGGTGAGATTCAACCCTGGCCTCTGTAGCATGACTATTGCTCATAGTTCTCTCCACCACTGATGGAACTGAAGAGATTGAGAAAACATGCTTCAGACACAGTATTTGGAAAAAAAATTTGGAACACTAATTTTAATCTCAAATTCAAGTATACAGAAACACAAATGTGGAAAAGAAATGAAAATTTATAGCAACTGTCTGACCTCTGTAGTTTGTTCATAGTTTTGTCAGCCTCTTAGAAAGAGTGGCTCATGATGAAATAGTCTATTCTTTTCTTTTTCAAACCTCTTTTTACCTACGAGGGAAAAAACAAGTCACTTCATGGAGGCTCATCTGTGAAATTAGAGCACTGGTTACCTGGAACTTTCCAGGTCAGCCATTCCTTTACCTTAAAACCAGGCTCATAAATTATTTAAATTCATTAAAATTAAAAAAAAATGGTAGCTTACAGCAGGAATTTAAGTCTTTCTGCCCTGCTGGCCCCTGTTCCCACCAACATCTTATTACTTACCTTCATTGGAGATGGCCTTTGTAAAAATCAGAGTTCACTTTTAGACTATTTGAACAAAGTTCACATCAAGAAAAATGTTTCGAACTGCCCAAATCTAGAACTCACTCAGATGTACACTGTGGTGTGTTCTGCATGAAATGATAAATTACAGCAAAGAAAATGAATGGACTATCCCTATACATATGGCGTGTGTTGTGATGACATGCCTTCCCGACCACCCATGGTTCCGATGTGGAATGAAGCATACACCATAGAGAAAGCATAAGAAGCATATATATTTTAAATTTCTACTTTTTCCTAAATTAGAAATTTTAAGCCTGCTCACATGAAACAAAATCTTAGCTGACATCTCAGTGAGCTATGTCTCACAGTTTGATAGCAAGGTCTGTGAGAGTCACCTGAGGAACTTTTTATAAATAGAATTGCCCAAGTCTAGCCAGGTTCTACTACATTTACTCCACATGGAACAGGGGAATTTTAGTAAATCACCAGTTTCTCCCATGTCCAGTAAAATCTGAGAAACTTTGACAGGCTAAATCCTAAGGAGGGTAGTTCTTCTTTGATCTTCTAGGTGTCTTATTGTTTCAAACATCACAAATGCCTCCTAAAGTATTAAAGTTCTAGCACAGCTGGAACTATATCAAATTGAAGCACTTCTGTACATCAAAAGAGACACTACATAAAACAGACACTCCACTGACTAGGAGAAAATTTTCACACATAATATGTCATAAAGGACGGATCACAAAGATATGCAAAGTGCTGACAAAACTCAACAAATATCAAGTGAACAATCCCATCAATAAATAGGCAGAAGAGCTACAAAGACGCTTCTACAAAAAGGAAATGCAGATGGCCAACAAGCATATACTAAAAAAAAAAAAAAAGTTCAGCATCATTTGTAATAAAGGAAATCCAAATCAAAACCACAATGAGTTACCACCTCATACCAGTGAAAATGGCATATGTTAAAAAACAAGCAACAATAAATGTTGGCAAAGGTGTGGAGAAAAAGGAACTCTCCTACACTATTGGTGGGAATGCAAACTGTTATAACCACTATGAAAAGCTGTGTGGAAGTTTCTCAAACTGCTAAAACTGGAGCTTCCATTTGATCCAGCAATTCCACACCTAGGTATTTACCCAAAGGACACAAAAACATTGATTTAAAAAGACACCTGCATCCCTATTTTTGTTGCTGCCCTATTTGCAATAGAAAAGATGTGGAATTAACTCAAATGCACAAAAATAGATGACTTGATCAAGAAGATGTGATATATATATACAAACAATGTAATATTACATTGTGTAATATATACACAATGTAATATTTAGCAATCAAAAAAGATAAACTCATGCCATTTGCAGCAACATGGATGGAACTGAAAAAGAACATGCTTAGTGAAATAAACCAGAAAGAAATATAAAGATACCAGATGGTTTCACTCAAAGCAAGAGCATAAGGGATCAGGGGGAAAAAGAAAAAAATATATATATAAATATATATATAGTAATTGTAATAAAGTAAAATAGAACATCAACTAACAACTATAAATTAGTGACATTTCTATGGCAGAGGCGAGAAAGAAGATCAAAATTGGGTGGCAAGAGCACATGGTGATGGCACATGGGTGAAGTGGTGGTGGGAAGTCCACAGAGATTAAAACTGAGATGAAAAATGTACAAAATGAAGAATAATGTAAAAAATATATACTTAAAATACTAAAATAAAATATTGTAAAAATATTAAAAAGTTCTAGCAAAAGCAATTAGATATAGAAGATATAAAATGAACCCAAATAGAAAAGATCTAAAACTATCATGGGTGAAGTGGTGGTGGGAAGTCCACAGAGATTAAAACTGAGATGAAAAATGTACAAAATGAAGAATAATGTAAAAAATATATACTTAAAATACTAAAATAAAATATTGTAAAAATATTAAAAAGTTCTAGCAAAAGCAATTAGATATAGAAGATATAAAATGAACCCAAATAGAAAAGATCTAAAACTATCATTATTTTTGGATGAAATAATAATATACATAAAGAGCCCTCAAGATTTCACAGAAAAACCAATCAAAAGAATTAATCAATTTGTCAAAGAGGGAGGGTATAAAGTCAACAAAAAAATCAGTTGCCTTCCTATGTACACACACACACACAAAATGAGATAGAAAAAGAAATTAGGAAAGTCATCCCATGTATAATTACAACCAAAAATTAAATACCTATAAGTAAACCTATCAAAGGAAGTAAAAGATCTATACAAAGAAAAGTATAAGATATTGTTGAAAGTAATAGAAAACACAAAGAAATGGGAAAATATTTTCTGCTCAAGATTTGGAAAATCAGTATTACCAAAATGGCCATCTTACTGAATGTAATATACAGATTCAGTGCACTCCTAATAAAAATATCAATGGCATTTTTCAAAGAACTAGAACAAAGACTACTGAAATTCATATGTAATCACAAGAGACTCTGGTTAGCAAAAACTATTCTTTTGTTAATATCACAGTTCCAGACCTCAAATTATATGATAACGCCTCAATTATTAAAACAGCCTGTTAATAGAACATAAACAGACACACAGTCTAATGGGATGGAATTGAGAGCCTGGAAATAAACCCACACTTATATGGACAGTTAATCAAGAAAAAGGAGCTGAAAACATAACAGTGGAACAAGGATAGGCTCTTCAGTAAGTGGTATTGGGAGAACTGAACAACTGTGCAAAAGAATGCAACTAGACCACTATCTCACACCATACACAAAAATAAATTGAAATTGTATCAAAGACTTGGATTTAAGACCTGAACGCAAAAACATCAAAGAAAACACAGGCAAAACATCCTACAACATAAGCACTAGTGATGACTTTGAGGATTCATCCCAAATAGCATGGAACACAAAAAAGAACATACATAACTGGGACTACAGCAAGCTAAAATGCTTCTGCCCAGCAACAGAAACCATAACTAAAATGAAAAGACACCCTTCTGAATAGGAGAAATATTTCCACACCAGACAAGGGACTGATATCAAAGATCTACAAAAAACTCATACAACTCAGTAAAGCAAACAAGTAAGACAAGCAAAAAGAAAAAAAAAATGGGCAAAAGAACTAAACACACTTCTCCATAACATATAAACTGCAAACAGGCACATGAAAAAATGTTCCCAACCACTTATCATCAGGGATGCAAGTCAAAACAACAATGAGATACCATTTCATACTTGTGAGAATGGTCCTTATGGAAAAGACCAGAAACAACAAGTGCTGGCAATGATGTGGAGAAGGCAGAATAAGACTGCTTTCTACAAAACTGGCAGGAATGTAGATTGGTCCAGGCCTTAATGCAAAGAAGTATGGCTGTAGCTCAAAAGATTAAAAACAGATCTACCATACAACCTGGTATTCCACTCCTAGGC
Source organism: Condylura cristata (assembly GCF_000260355.1). NCBI lineage: Eukaryota > Metazoa > Chordata > Mammalia > Eulipotyphla > Talpidae > Condylura > Condylura cristata. The sequence goes on along the minus strand of NW_004567118.1, from coordinate 42,760,937 downwards.
ATGAGCAAAAAAAAAAAAAAAACAAAAAAAAAACACAAAAACACAAATTTGAAAGGAAGCTTGCGCTCTCATGTTTACTGCAACACTACTTTCTATCGATAACATCTGGAAAGAAACTAAGTTCCCCAAAAGAGATGAGTGGATCAAGAAGATGTGTTATAGACACAATTGAATATTACTCAGCAATTTAAAAAATCCCAGAACTCATAGCACCTGTGGCAACATGGATGGAACTGGAAGGTATGATGCTTAGTGAAATAGGTTAGAAGGAGAAAGATAAATGCCATATGGTGTCACTAATGCATGAAATGTAGAATTACTAGACTAATAGTCAAATAAAGACAAACTTAAAAGATATTACTTAAAAGCCAACTACAAAACTGAAGCATCCAGAGGGTGAGAAGTGTGCAGGAGGGGTCAGCAAAAGAGGGAAGGAAGCTCAATGGACTGTGGTGGTGGACTCTGGGTGATTTCATGGTGGGTGTACTACAGTGGCAAGGAATTCAAAATGACTTCAGGTATTTTTGGGTACCCAAAATTCCCTCAATTAAAAACGATTTAATTAAAATAAATAAAATGGAAAAACAAAGCAAACGTCACCTATTGTCCGGGGCAAGAATCAAGACCAGCAGAAATCATAATTGAGGACATGTGCCTTCTCCATTTCCCTGAGCTATTTAAAAAAAATCAGTTTGATGAAGAGTATGTTGGTCAGAGAAAGAGTGTCATGAAGTAAATTTTAGCCAAAAGTTTTTGGGTCAAGAAAGGCCATGCTTTCTTTTTCCTGGTCAAGAAAAAGCCTCGACCAAGGAATGTGGCCATATACCTGTAATAAGCTGTATGTGTTGAGCAAAAGACACAATAATCAAGCCTTAGCAGGGGTATTGTGCCTTTACAGACAGATTTAAACGCAGCCTGAAAACTGACCTTTGAAACAAGCCACACTATCAGCTACAGGAAATAATCTTTTTGGTCAGAGGACATACCTAACTTTTTTTTTAGTTTTTGCCAAGCATGGTAGGTAATGGAAAAACTAAATACAATAATGTTTTTGTCCGCCTGCTATGAACATGTGAGATAGTGGATCATCTTTTTAGAAATGGAGGTATCTTCTGGATTGAGATCATAAATAAAAGTCTTTATGATCAATGACAGGAGGAATATTGATGCATAAACTAGAAAATGTTATACAAAAGGGAACAATTGGGTCCTCCCTTGTGGCGCAGCAGACTAAAGTACAGCACTAAGAAGCTGAAGCCACTTCCACATGAGTTCGATCCCAGCCGGGGAGGTGATCCACATGGTGTGGCAGACCTGTTCTTGATGGATTAAGTGTCCGTGGTTCCTTATATCACAGGGCTCCAGGCTGCTTTTTAGACCAACTAATAGTATGAATTTTGGAGCCTGTAAGTTGGGCTCAAATCCCTACCCTGTTCCTTACAAGTTGGTACCCTGAGTTGGGTGACTAACTGTTCCTATTTGCCAGGAGGTGAGAGGTTTCACCATACGTGAACCTTTCCATACCAAGACCAGGACACACATCATAACACCAATGTTCTTGGTGTCATTTCTATATTGGAATGGCCAGTCCCCATCCCCATGCTGCTGAATGGCTTCAGAGAACTAACTGGGATTAAAGACAGCACAAAACTGGAAACTGGCTTGCAGACATTATTATGATAATTATATTACCTGTCTTTGCAACTGGTTGAGATGCTTTGAAAAAGGGTATTTCTTGTCTCCATGCAGTAATGATTGTGATGTTTTGGCCTGAATATCCTGTTACTATTCTGTAGGTGGTTGTGGGTCCACCTCCTGGTGGTGTGATGTGAGTACAGATTCACCTGTGAGCCCTGAAAGTAGAGGTCATAGCACCTTCCGGCAAGGCAGGTAAGATGGTCACTGCCCCTGGGGGGACAGTAGGCCCTGGGCTGGGAGGCTGGAGGGAGCTGGGCAAGGTTCTTTCTAAATTCAACCTTAATTACTGCATATCTACTATTTGTGTGCAGTTTTGTCTTGAGCATTTGGGGATTTTAAACACATATGTAAACACGCTAAAACTTCAGGATGGTGAGAGAGAATAATAGTAGTTATGCTTAAGTGCCCACTGTAGGGGTGGAGAGGAAATGATCCACCCTTCAGGCTGGTGGAGCAACCAAAGTAACATCACACCAACTAGTAGGATAAAAGAATAAATTCAATTTCATGATTTAAAATTTTAAAGACAAAGTGGAATGAAACTAGGGTTTCTAACCTGAGCTATAAAAGTGGGATCAGAGCAAAACGGGTTAGGACACAGTACTGCAAGCTAGCCACAGCTGCTTCAATATGAGTTTGATCCTTGAACCTCTCCTGTCCTGCCTGCTTCTCTCCTCAGCAGCGGATTTCAGTCTATTTGCCTGCTCTGTGTCTAGTGAATCCTCTCACTGCCCCTGCACCTCTGGCCTGCACCTCAATTCTGTATGCATAAATAAATAAACCTTTAAAAAAATAAGATTGGGGCCTGGGCCTGAAGAGAGGCAGGGCCTCACGCTCATGAGGAGAGAGTGACCCATACAGCAAAAGGGCCAACACTCTGAACCAAGGCATTTGCTCTACCACATAGATTTGTTTTTCCAATAGATAGCTTACTTCTGGGTCAGACTCCCATTTCTAACTCTCCTGGGTAATTAAGAGAGTGGATAAGAGTTTCTCATAAGCCTGTGAGGTCTCAGTTGACCTTACCTCAAAATAATGCACACACTAAAGTGAAGTGCTTGGGGAAGGCCTATCCTGGACATCTTAAGGAGGCCTGTTCTTTATCTCTGGTCTGGTGTTGCTCCAGCACTTCATCCACATCATCCATTTGAATCCTCACAATAACCTACCCATGTTATACTAACTAATCCATATAACTCATGTAAAATGAGTTATGTATATTGTGAATAATTATCATCCTTATCTAATTGATGAGAAAAGTGAGACATAGATAAAAGAATCAGGATGATTCTCCACACTATGCTCTTTACCATCACACCATACCATTTCCCTAGAATAGTGGTTCTCACTAACGGGTGATTATATCACCCAGGAAGCATTTGCAATGTCAGGAGATACTTTTTATTTATTTTCACTTTCTATTGAAAAGATGCTGTTGGCATTGATGGGTAGAGGCCAGGATGCTGCTGAACATCCTACAATGCACACAACAGGCCCCAGAACAAATGCTTGTCCATACCAAGATGGCATTAGTGCCAGTGTGGACTGGCTCTGTTCCAGAATGCCTGGGGAGGGCAACATGGATGGGGCATGGTGGAAGACTTCTGTGGTTATCTTTATTTGAGTTCAGCCCATGATTAAAAGGTGTCAGAATGTACTGACCATGTAGATATCTGAGAACAGCAAGTGCAAAGGTCCTGGGGATGGGGTGGGTGGGCACTCAGCTAGCAATGAGGCAACATGCCAGAGTGAGTGGGCAAGAAAGAGATGCATAGAGGGAGAAGGGAAGATCAGCTAGGGAGTTGTAGCTGAAGTGAGGGGGCTGAACTTTATGCTAAGCACAATCAGAGTGCCCTGGAAGTCCAAAAATTTTTCTTGACCTTAATTTTCTTTTTGCTTTATCTGTGTTTTTCAATTGTCATGGGCTGAATCATACCCGTACCCCAAAAACTCATATCTTGAAATCTGAACCCCCCCCAGGATGACAGAATATGACTGTATTTGGAGATGGGGCCTTTAAAAGGATGATTAAGTTAATAAGAGTTCATTAGAATAGAGCCTAGTGCAGTGTGACACTCTCTCTTTATAAGAGAGAGTAGGAGATAGACTCACAAGTCCGGACCACTCTGTGGGGACAGGAGAAAGGGAGCCATTTGAGTGTCAAGGAGGGTGGCCTCAGGGGAAACCATCCTGTTGACACCTTGACTTCAGACTTCTAGTCTCCAGAAAAGTAAGAAAATAAATTTTTGTTGCTCAAACCCCCAAATCTGTGGTTGTTATGGCAGCCCTGGCAAGCAAACACAATGACTATTCTCCAATAAGAAAAAAATGTGTACACAAACACATAATTACAGAAAAAAATAACAAAGTTCTTTAAAAAGAATAACCAAAGGAGACATTGTCAACATGTTAGAGACTCTAAATAGAAATGAAAGCTTTCTTTAAAAAAAAAAAAGCACTAAATATAAGAGAAGAAATCATTATAGAGAAACTTGGACACCTCTGAGAAGGACAGAAGTACGTACGTGTCGATGGAATCCTGCCTGGAGAGGCCAGACATACTAATTATGTGGGAAGGCGGCCGTACATCTCAGGACACCTGGCCTTCAAAGGTCTTACGAGATGGACACGAGTCTGTAGTGACCACATTACAGCTGTCACCTGCCACTGTCTAAGGAGTTTTCAAACTCTGGAAAAGTCGATTGAGTTCACAAAGGGCAATCCAGGTTATGAGAGGGTGACATCATAGAGGAAGGGAGGAAAAGGAGGGAGGGAGGGTAGAAGTAGGTGAGGAAGGTAGGAGGGAAGGAGGGCAACAGGAGGGAGAGAGAGGAGGAGGAAGGGGAAGAAGGAGAGATGAGAGCAGGGGAGTAGAGTGGAGGGGCTGGAAGTGAACAAGAAAAGACATTACTCAAATGTGAAGCAGAATTTCAAAATGGCCACCATAAGTAGGTGCCAAAATAGAAAAGGGGAGTTTTAAAGAAAACATATCATAAAATATGTAAAATGGACTAAAGAGGAGAAACAAAAGAGTTTTATGTCAACATATCTTACTTTTCCCTGGATGTGTTCAGAAAAGTGTAGTTTCTGACCACAGACACAACGGTGGGCACTGTTCCTATATGTCCCATTATGAATGGAATGTGAAGGAGACCACAGCCATCCCCCAGATCCCTGCCCTGTCAATTGTGGAATTGCCTTATTTGGAGCTCAGAAGGAAAGCAGAATTGTATCTTCTTCCTTGCAATGCAATCTGACCTGCATGGACCAGGCTGGAGGAGGGCTGTTAGGATTTTCTTTATTTAGAACCATCCATTAAAGCCATTTATCTGAGTGTTTGTGGGAAATTGTCCTCTCAGTAAATGCCCAACAGCAGCGCGCACTGACCAAATGTTTCCACTGAACCTCCCTGTCGGGGCCTCACCTCTCAGTTTGACAAATTCTTCATATTCCAAATTCCCTGCGGTGAAAATCATCCCTCCCCAAATGTCTCAGTGGGTCTGGCATGCGACTAGGATGCTTGAAGTGGAGTTAAGCCAGTAAATGAGAGTTGTTTGGCCATGTGGCCTGGCTGAAGTCTGGTCAGCTTCCAAGGGAGTGCAGTTGACTGGAGTTTGGTAGGTGGGCTACAATGAGTGACAAACCTGGATGAGGAGAGGAGGAAGCAAGGAAAGTGTGCCTTAGTGTCCAAGCTATAGAAATTAGGTAATGGCAACTGGTTGTGTTGACCTTTAGTAATAAAGTGAGAGGAACCATGAAAACATGAGTCAGAAATCCTGAATGCAAGAGTCCATGGCCCTTGGTGTAGTGCAACATCAAAGACAGCCTACAGTTCCCACCTGGTGGACATTGCCTAATGCCGTCCTTGCCCTGGGCATAGCAAATCCCTAGACTTGCTTTATGCTTAGACTACAAAATACTGTGACTGCCAACTTGTTCACACACTCTTGCTGGCTTTGATGAAGAAACTGCCTCATTGGGGAGGCCAAGCAGACAAGGAAATAAAATCTTCATGCCAGTAATCTTTGGGAGCTGAGTTCTGGGGACATCCACCTAGTGGGATTGGAAATCATCCCACCTCATTGAATCTCTTGTTGCAGGTTTGGGGGAAGCCTGGGTCCAACACATTAATCACAATCTGTGGTCAGCTTCCAAGGGGAAGCTCTCCCTAAGCTGTAGTAATTCTCAACACACAGGAACTATGAGATGTAAGTCACTATTTTAAGCCATTAAACTTTGGGGTGATTTTTTATGAAGCTAGACATAACCAACACAGTCCCTCACTGGGAATGACTTTGGTCTCCTCACACAAGACTTTGAGTTAGCAGTGACTCAGCTGTCACTCTTATCCATAGAATAAGAGGGTGGCCTCTGATCTTGAAAGTTCCTTCTAGATTTGCTTTAAGTTCAAGAATGTGTTATTGGACACCAGCTATATGTCTCCAGTGCAAAAGTCTTCACCTCCCTTGGTATTGTAGACCCAGGCTTGGAGCCTCCAGGATGTTCAGATGCTCAAAGGTGGGCATTGAAATCCTTTGTAAATATGCAGACAAGGAATGACTGAAACTATTAAAGGCATTTCTTGATTCTTCTCAAAAAAGTCTTTCTCCCTTGCTCTACTTTTCCTTTTTTTCTCTAATACTCATTATCTTCTGATACACTTTATTTTTATGCTTATTGTCTGTCTCTGTCCACCTAAATGTATTCACAAGAACTACTGGGAGATGAGGGTCTTTATTTTTGTTCACTGACGCATTCTGAGTTCTTAAAATTGTATCTGGAACACAGCCTATTCTTGATTAGTGATTGATATTTTGGGAGGCAGGGTGTGGTGAGGAAGGGGAAGTATTGGGATATGAGCCACAATAAGCTAATTCAAGTACATATATTTTTAATGGCCATATTGGGCTGTTAGCACCAGTATGATATCCAAACAAGGTTTCCCTTTCACCAGAATAGAAGTCCTCTTGTTGTCTCTGAAACCCATGGTCAATTAACTCTACAGCAGCCTCTAAGGGAATCCCAAATTGCTCCCTTTGCACACATTCATACCCAGCTGCCTACATAATATTGTAATTCTTTTATGTGAATGAAGATTTACAAAAATTTGGGATGCCCTAGTCTACTTAACCAGCCCTAATTGTGAAAGAGTAAAAGACATCAAGTCTCAATATTAGTCTTTTGGTAATTATATGGAGAATTGACATACTTTTTCCCTATTGAGAGTTTATTCACCTTTCCTTTAATCTTAGAACCACATTTTGATAGAAGAACTCATGTTTCTCTGCTCTGCAGTTGGGACTGCATTCCCAACTAGAACCAGGATGGGGCTTGAATCAGAGCATGGACTCTGTGGCCTCAGTGGTTGATTTGGGGGTGGGCATCTATCCCAGGCCTGAGGACTAAACCACCTCACACCATGCCACAGTGACTGATCCAGATTCCTAAAAATGTGATCCAAATCCAGTTAATAAGATTCAATTAGGGAATCTTTGAAATGTCATGATGAAGACTCTTTTTCTGGGCTTACAGAGGATAAGGAATAGTCCTGGCCCCTAGCATCTGTCTCCCAATGGTGAGTCAACATGGAGGAAAGCTGAGCAGACAGGAACTGGATGTGCCTAATCACTGGTGATATTATTTAAGTGCCTGGGTCCACTTGTGCCTAAAGAGTAGTCTGTTACTTAATTCAATCACTTCCAATTTTCTTGTCTAAGTCAGTTTGAATGGAAAAAGTCCTGACTAATTAAATAATACTTAAAGGATATGAAGTTTATAAACCATCCATTTCATTTTCCTTATCTTTGAGGCAAGACAACAAAATGATGCAAATATGCTTATTAATAATTAGTACATTAACATTGTAGTGTCTCTAGCAGCATTTTGAATGATGCAGTTCACTGTGCTTCTGTAACAGGTACAGGTTTCCGGGTGAAGACCCACAGACAGGCAACCCAATTCACATTGGGGTACCCTGTAACACTTCCAAAAATCATCTTGGGCAGTGATGCTCCTGCTATCCTGCTAGCACTGGCTGAAGGCTAAGTGCTAAGCTGTCAATTCCCTGTTATTTTTAATGGGTAGAATTTGGTGCTGATCCTTTTATAAATCTCTGAAATCTATAGATGGGGATGGGTTTCCTCTTTGGTTTTCTGTCTTGGTCTGCACAACATCTTTAAAGATAGAGTTCTTTACGAATTCTTTATGCTTCTCAACTACTCACATAAAAGTGAGTTGTGGTATGATTTCTGAAACACAAAGTATGAGCAGTAAGTGATTATATTTTCTTCAGATAAGCATGCAAAATATGAAATACTGTATGTTCCTTTCTCTGCCAGTCAGGACACTGTGGGGGAGCCAGAGCAGGCTAGGAGCTGAATGAAACTAAAGTGAGAAGTCAGAGCTGACAGCCTTCCTGGGCGGCTCTGCCCTGGGGAGCTGGCATGGTGTGTGGTCTGGGGGGCTCTCAGATTTCACAGCCCCCACCCCCACTCAGACAAGTCCCCAGGGGGCAAATGCTTTGTAAAGCTTCCCTGGGATTCCCTGGTGACCCCCCACTCTAAGCTGAGAACCAAAGCTCTGAATTACCCTTCCTGCTGAGAAGTCTCCTCTCTCAGGGCCTGATCCCTTGGGGCACTTAAGTTAATCTATGAATACCTTATCTTCAAAAGGAAAATAATTTCATGATTATCAAAGTAAGTAATATTTCAGTATAGGAATTTAAAATACCAAAAGGTTTAAAAGAAGAAAAATAATCCACATAAAACCTTCCAAGCCACCCGCATCAACACCTGGCACTCAATCAGCCCCTCCTAAAGTACCCCAGACCTCCTGCATCAGAATCCAGATCAGAATCCAGAATCCGAACTTCCACTGGATACTCCCACCCTTACCCAGTGGACCGGATAGTATTCAAGTTTGAGAAGCCCCAGCTAGATAACCTGAAACTACATCTGAGTGTATTTCCTTGTACTCTCACATCTGTTAAAGTTGGGCTTAATAGTGCATCATCAATATTAACACTGCTATCATTTCACTTGTTATTCTAACTTTATTTTAATATCATTAGAATAGCCAGTATGGTTATTTGGCAGCCGCTCCCTTGATAACATAATCTGTCCACCAGAACTTTGCCTGTTCTTTAGTCCTTCCTTCAAACCCCGTCTCTCCCTTCATTCTTACTCTGCGAGTGTTGGCATACATAGGGTTAATGTCTACCGTGGCTTTAATCCCCTTCTGACGACCCCCTGGCCATTGCCTGCCAAGCCCAGATTTTTCAATGTTTTCCCTGTGTTTGCTTCATGTTGAAAGATGGACTGAATGGAGATTCTTTTTGTTTGCATGTATTTGTACGCGCGTACGTGAGAGTGTGCGAGTGTGTGTGTGTGTCCCTGTGCAGTCTCTGTGTGTGGCCTCCTCTGGGTGAAAGCCCAGTGTTCCCACTGTTGCTTATCCTGAAGGCTTTCCAAACCTCCCTCCCTGCTGACAAGAGGGTGGGGGAGGGAGGAGGGGGAGGATAGTCCTGTCTCTGAAGAGAGGAACTGCAGTGGAGCTGTAGGCTGGATTTCTTAGTCTGTCCCTATTCAAGAAAGGTGAGGGTGCCCTCGGTCTTTTTTGTTTTGTATTGTTTTTAAGGCCTCTGAACATAGAAGGGTGGCTGCTATTGCAGCTTGCAGGTGTGGGCAAAGGTTTGAACAATTCCAGGGCTTTGGGGGGTCAGAAAAATGGGAGGGTTCAGAGGATAGGTGGGGGAACTCTCAGTCACTGCTGGGTGGGTGAGGTGACAATCAAATTCTGCCCCCTCCAGAGACTATCACCTCACCTAACAAATTCCTCTGCAAAAATAATTTGATCTCATTCTGTGTCTCGCTATCTCTTTTTACCTCTCTCTGTCTCTCTGTCACACACATACACAGACACACACACATACACACACCCCAAGTTCTTGAGACTGTTCCTCTCCAGCTTTCTCTCCTCTGGCCTCTCACATCTTCACCCCATGTTCTGCGCCAGTCCAGTGTTCTGGACCCCACCGGCCTCTGATTATATGAGGGCTGTTTTGTGGCAGAGTGCCTGCTAGTCCCAATTTCCCACAGTGTGGCCCAGTAGATCAAGGATGCTGACCAAAGCTGAGCTTCCACTCATAAAGTAATTGGGAGTCTACCACTTCCCTCTCCATGAGCTGAGCACTCCATCCTGTACCCTGAGCAGCTGTGTGCGCTGTGCAGGTGTGCCTGCCCAGCACACTGGTTGTCCCCAGGAGCCTCTCAGTTGTTCTCAGAGACCTTTGTTTGAATGCTCAGCAGGTCCAGGCACAAAGCCATTAGCTTGCAGCACTGTCATCCTCTCCACAACCTCCCCTGCGAACTGATGGCCCAAGGCAAAACACCTAGCATAGAAGCTCCAAGTTCAAGTCTGGTACATTTCCCACTTAAAGGTTTACCATTCAGGTGAGCAGGTGCTACACTTAGATGATGTGAACAGTGAGGAATAATAGGCCTGGCACTTCATGTGCATTTCACGCCACGGGACCCCAGCATCTGGAACCAGTGTGTGGTGCATCAGTGCATTCTGCAATCAAGTCCTCACTGGCATCACAACACACACAGTTGGCTTTGGGCTGCAGCTTTCCTTACCTTGATCTCCCCAGTACCGGTATCTACAGAGATAGACACACAGTAGAACAGTAGACTTCTCAGGAGCTCAGGATGGTTTATTAGATGTGGACATGACCATCTCCCGAAGCACCATGGAAAAAGGTAGGCAGTGGTGACATTTTTCCCACCTTCAGCTAAATTCAAACCATTAAATATATCTTTTCTACAGCTTTCCTACCTAACCAGACTGAATGCCTTTTTAAAAGATCGTTAAGTAATATTTTTAAGCATACTACTATTAGTTTTTCCCTCTGTAGATACTAATATCATCTATGAATGTTTCCAATACTTGCTTCAGGATAGAAAGTAAACAAGGAACAGAAGAGAGGTAACATGCTCACTAGAAACAGCATCAGACAAGGAAGAAACAAGATATTATTGTGTTCTGGTCTCTGTTTAACCACTCACCAGCAGTCACCATCTCTCTGGTTCTCAGTCTTCTTCTAGAGAGTGGGAATAATAATAGTATGTTGTTTAACTACTCACCATCAGTCATGATCTCTCTGGCTCTCAGTCCTTCTCTGGAGAGTGGGAATAATAATAATATGTTGTTTAACCACTCACCAGCAGTCATGATCTCTCTGGCTCTCAGTCCTCCTCTGGAGAGTGGGAATGATAATATTATAGGCACAATTGCCTTACAAGAAGGCTTTATGAATCAAATGGCTCAGTGTTCATAAGGGTATTTTTTTTTTTACAGTAAATTGCTTCACAAACATGACTTATTGTGCTTTAAAAAATATATACAATTGTATGAAAGAAGTGCAGACAGTGCCCAACTTATGATAGCTTGATGTAATGATTGTTTTTTACTTCGTTGGCTCAAAAATAATACACATTCAATTGAAATTGTGCTTTGATTTTTAAATTAAGGTTTTATTTTTTACTTTTAGTGTACCATTCAATAATTTACATGAAATGTTCCATAGTTTCTCACAAAATAGGCTTTGTGTCTGATGATTTTGCCCAATAGTAGGCTAAAGGTAGTGTCCTCAGTTTGTGGGAGGTAGGTTAGATGAAACTAAGGTGTTCACTAGGTTAGCTATATTGTATTGAAGACAGGCCTCCCAAAGATCTTCAGACAGGCTTCCCCAAGTTGTGACATTTGTACATATGGATTACTTCATACTGAGATTAATGGAGGTTCTGCAGGTTCAAAAGAAACTCTTACCACTCTCTTAACTATCTAGAGCAATGAAAACTGGGAGTATTGTTCAGAATTAGGTTTCTATCAGAGAAACCTATTTCAGTTTGCCTCCAAATTTCAAGTTTGGATTCTAGTTAATGGAGCAAAATGGGGTTATATATTCTGAACAAAAGAATGGGATAGGGATCTGCATTTCAAGGAAAGAGGGAAACATACAAGGAGAGGATGATTCATGTGACAAAGACTACGTGCTCTGTAAGTAGATATTCACTCTACCACATAGACAGGTTTCTGGTGTGCTTCTTATGGTTTGGATTCTTGTGCCAAAAGAATAAGCAGATCGTGTACAGAAGTATTTCCATTCTCCCTCGCAAACTGCATCTGAATACATGTTGTTGCTTTCTCATGTTGCTTGTAGAGAAAACATACACTGAACCAGCAGCTTATGTGAAGCAACATCATAGCATTTCAACAGCCCATTTTTTGACTCACCAAGCAGCCATTCAGAGTAGGGAATCTTTGCTCTCAACTTGAACCTAATTTTATAGAGATGTGGTTTCTTAGCTTCAATGTGGAGGGTGTTTCCGGAGTTCCTACTAGGATTTCAAGAAACTCTGAAACTTTGAAGAAGAGAGGCCGGTTAAATGTATGTTCAAGCTTCAGTATGATCTGCTAAGAAACAATATAGTTCATTGTACTATGGTAGAATGTGGGCATGACATTTTGGTACTCAAGCACTGAATTTTCAGTTTCTACAGGAGTTAGAAAATTTTTAGTGTCATATATCTGACAAAAGCTTAATATTCAAAATCTACAAAGAACTCATACAACTCAAGAAAACAGATAGCATGATGGGCAGAAATAGTAAATAGAAACTTTTCCAAAGAAGACACAAGATGGTCATCAAAAATGCTCATCAATACTTTTCAGGGAAATGCAAATCAAAACCACAATGATCTACTCTCTCACTGCTGTGAGAATGGCCCATATAAAAAAAATCAGAAACAACAAGTTTTGGCAAGAGTAGAGAGAAGAAGGAAACTTGTACACTATTGATGGCAATGTGGATTGGTCCAGCTTCTATGGAAAATAATATGGATGTTTCTCAACACAGTAAAAATAGATGTACCACAATTTCATCCATGGATTTCTACCTAGAGAATACAAAAACCTTAATTAGAAAGGATATAGGAAGGCCTGTGTTCTTTGCAACACTGTTTTATTATAATAGCCAAGCTGTAAATATAATGTAAGTACCCAAAATAAATGAATGGATAAACAACTTGTAGTCTATATACACAATGGAATTAGTATTAGTAAAACCAGCTATAAAAGTGAATTAAATCTTGTCATTTGTGATAACATGGATGGACCTGGAAGAAATTGTGCTAAGCAAAATAAGTCAGAAGGAGAAAGACAAATACCAGATGGTTTCACTCATATGTAGACTATAAAAACAAAGCAAAGGAACAGATAAAAACAAGCCACAGCAAATGCTTGAAATTGGACTACAGAACTGAGGCTATCAAAAAGAGTGGGATGGGGAAGGGTAAAGAGCAATTGGGGATGGTCCTGGTGAAGGAGTATTGGTGCTTTGGTGATGAGTGTGGTGTGAGAACATACATTTGTAGAGGTATGAATCTATCCACCTAAAATATATACAGTGTAAATCAAGATTACCTCAATAAACTCAATAAGAATCCCCACGATCAATGAATATAAAGTAAGTAATGGATTGACTCAACCGTATCAGTAAAATACACATGAGTAGCACATTATGGCTCCATATGCCAGAGTATGATAAGTATAAAGGACCCGGATGTGTGGACATGTAAATACACAACCACAATCTACTGTATAAGGTAGAGGAGTCTAGAGGGCTACAGTCAAATTAGAGCATCAAAGATGGGATTTGGTGCCCTGGAGCAAAGCTCTCTATATTTCAGCATTTCAGGGTTGAACAGAACAAAGTCAGGCTCTGCTTACTTTAAAATGAAGCTTCAGTCAAAGCATGTAAATGCCACCAACGTTGACAGTTAATGTTAAAATAGAGATTAATGTGACAGAGGGCAGGGAAGAAGTGGAAAGATTTGGATGTAGGTGGGCGAATGACCTCATCTTCCAAAACAGAGAGTCATATTTTATTTTCAGCAAAAGAAAAAGAAATGAAGGTGTAAATAATACTATATACATTTACAAACACAGCAGAAAAACCAAAATAGTGATACACTTTTATTGGCAGGAAGAATGAGGACACAGTGGAGGAGGGGATGGGGTCTAGAATTGAGAAATTAGAATAGAAATATTATTTGGAGATGTGAAAATACACACTTAAAACAGTTAAAAGTGTTTACCTCTGGGGATATGAACTGGGGTTGAGGATGTATTAGGTTAAGTCACCTGCTTTTCACTTTAAGCCTTGTACTGTTTGACTTTAAGATTTATTGCACCTGTTAGAACTAGGTTTACTTGGAAGTGAGTAAAGAATATTCAAAATAAATGTAGCATAAACAAGAAAGGTGTTTATTTCCCTCTTGTGTAAATTTAGCCCAGGGGTACGGTGGCTGTTTCATGGAGTCCATACAGCAGACTCCTCAATCTCCTGGATTTTCCATTATCATCTGTCATCCTGAGACTGTGGCCACAAATAGGTGGTATCTGTGTCACATAGCAGAATGGCAGAAGGGATGAAAAAAAGGGCCAACATTCTTCCTCTTAGGGAAATGCCCTTGAAGTTGTCACATGACACTTCTTACATTTAATTAATCAGTTCTTAGTCACACAACTCTACCAAGCTATAGAGGTGGCTGAGAAATGTAGTCTGTATACTAAATTTCTTTTTTCTTGCTAAGGTCTTTTTTAGTATTTTATTTTCAAAGATTCATTTTTTAAATTTATGCATACAAAAACTGGGGTGTAGGCCAGATATTCAGGGGATGAGAGGGTTCACCAGAGACAGAGTGGGGAGCAGAACAGGCAGATCTACTGAAGTACACTGCTGAGGGGACTAACAGATGAGTCAGGAGAGGTCTACTGTGCCATGTACTCCCTGGCTAGGGATGGAACCTATGCTACAGAGGCTGGTGATAGTTTGATAGTACTGAGATGTTAATCCTTGTGCCAACAGGGAGACCCATGCATAATAATTTCTATTGCTACAATAAAAAAAAAAAAAGAACATATTGTGGGAGAATTAGTCATTCCAGTTATACTCATCCTGAAAAAATAATAAAAATTTCAGCATTTTACAATAGAGCTACATTTTCTTAAGAAAATGCTGTGAATGGAAATATTAAAAAAAAAGTCAATTGATGTAAAGAGAGTCATGAATAGATGAATTATATGATTGTGGAATAATTATCATAAAATCTAGGTAGTGGGTATGATCACTGTACACTTTTTTGACTTTATATATTAAAGAATAATAATAACAATTGTCGTTCCCAACCCGCAGAAACTACAAGACGCCCTGATTGTTCTCTCGCAGCTGCCGTTTATTGCTGTTGCTTAGCGCTATTTACATTCCCAGCAACCAATCAGGCTAAATCAGAAACGCCCCTCCTCCTACCCCCAGCCTACTGGTGTCCAATGGTGCTTATTTCCTCCCTGGCGGCTCTCCCGTGATAATGTGGCATTCTGGGCTTGCAGGCGTCCCAGCGCCATCTTGTAATGGAACAGGGTGCCTCGGCCGTAGGCCCGCCCCCGACAAACAATAAATTGGGAATTTCTCTTATGGGAGGAAAATAAGGTTAGGTAGCATGAAAAAACAATTCTTTCTGAACTATTTAGAAAAATTCACAGCATATCTTACCCAAGAATTTCATTTTATCTTATCCCTCCACTCAAGTCCTTACATTTTTATCCAGAACTCGTGTAACTCTTCATATTTGGACTTATCTTCATGCCTTCCTGTTCTCCCTTGACATCCCAATCATTTTCTGGTTATTTTACTTTCTGGCTATGTCTGGGTTTCTGCCTAGCTCTTAACACATGGCTTTTTGAGTCTCAGGCTTGACTCGTCTGGTTACATCTCTAACTAAGGGCTCTGCCCTGACCTGATTCTCAGTAAGAGGCATTCCCAATCCTCTGGGACCAGCTCACTGGACTGACTGTCAGATTTCCCCCCTCTCCCCTTTCCCTCTCCTGGGGAATTGAATTTGAAACTTTGTTCAACAATTCTTCCCTCTTCCCTTTCTTCCTCTACCTTCCCCTCCCTCCTTTCCTCCTTTCTTTATTCTGTGCATTTAGCATATAGCAGCTATACTGTCATTTGTTGAATGATAAAAGAAAGCAATATAAATTCTATGTTACATACTTTCTAAGACAATCAGCATAACTGGGGCCTGAGACTCCATTTCATGTGTCATGGCTCAGCTTGACCATTCATTCATCACTCATTAAACAAATATTGAATATCTACTATGAGAGGACACCAAAATGACTCTGGTCATTCATTCAAAAAACCTACGAACATTTGGGAAGCAACTTAGCTGCAGTGCTGTTACACCATGCTTGGGGGTGGAACCACCACTGAACTCTCAGAAAAGCTGGCCTGATAGGAGTCCCTTTGGTAATTCAGTAACTAGGTACCTTGGACTGGAGCCAGCAGGGCCGGTGCAGGAAGCTTTCTCTCCCACAATGATTTATGCTGCAGGCCAGCCCTGGCCACCAGCCCACACAGATCAGGCCTTCCTCCCCCACCTGCCCTACCCCCTGCACATACACCTTGAGACCCGACCCTGCAGGTGTGTTGGCAGAGTCTGAAGCAAACAAACTGCACAGATTTTCTCTCTGGACCTTTCCTCTCAGAGATACACAACCTAGAATTCCATGTCAACGAATCATCTTTTACTTCTTTCTACCCTGAATTATATGACTTTGGGTAAATTGTCACTGTCCAAATGGGCCTTTATGTTGAGACTTCTCCTGCTACCTTTTCTTTTATAATTTGCCATTGAAAGCAATAGCTATGGATTTATTTAGTGTGTGGTCTTTATGTGGTATTCTCTGAATTTTATTTCTGTAGAATTTGGCAAAGAGCAGAAAGGAAAAATAATATGAAGAAATGAAGGAGTAAAATAACTGAAAAACAAAAAGGCCTATAATATCATTATTTAACAGTACCTGTTAGAAACAAAACTTCTTGAATTACTCATATTGTTCTGCCTTTCCAGGTTACAATGAGAAAAGCTGGTGAGGAATGTCTGGGAATGTCACTTAACATCTTTGCTCTTTCAGTCAGGCTGTAGTGACTCTGGCTTCTTTATGCCTGAAAATAAATTATAGTCAGATGCACTTAATGTGAATTAATAGGATAATTGTCCTGTTATCTCTTTCCTTGTAGCAGAAAATTAATTCATAATAATACTAACAATTTGAGGGCATGTCCCCTTGGCTTCCTAAGAAGTCTTAAGTTGGGGAGCACTAAGACAATTACCCCCTCTCCATCCATCCTGAATAAGAGAGCTGGTGGTGGCCCTGCTTTTAATGCCTTGGGTCCAAATTGCCAAGATATATGAGAAGGAGCCTTGCAAAATCTTGCAGGTGGCTTCTTGCCTCAGGTAACGAGCCTCATTGTCCTTTTGTGTCCTCACATTTAGTCTCTAGCAAAGCAATAAATGACATTGTAGAAAAGGCAGGAGGGTGAATTGGGATCTCTAAACAAAGAAGGTAGTTTGAGAGGTTAAAAAAATAGAAAGAAACAAAATCCCTTGAAACATCTTAAAAGTAGCCAAGCCTAAGCATGATCACCTGAGAGAAATATTCTATTTTATTTCACCACATCCAGTGGAATTTGTTTTGTCTTTTTGAGGAGCTATTGTGGCACAGATGAGATTCCTTCAGAAATCAAGGCAATGAACATTTTCAAGGATCCAGTGAAAGGGATCTTCCAAATCAAAGGTCATTTCAGGCTATCTATTTATAGTCACACAGGTTGTATAATAAAAGCCAGAAGAAAAGTAGTGAAATAATGCTTGGGTTGGACTGTGGTTGCTTTTCTCCAAGGAGCTCATACAGAAATCAAAGTTTTGTTAATTCATGGGCAAGCACCTGGTCAACTGAGCGAATGAACAGCAATGACCCCCTCTTTTGTGCAAGTGGGAAACCAAGTTGCTGTGACCCCCTCCAGCTCAGTGTGGGGGCTGAAACCTAAGAAGTGCTGCAGGCCAGGCTGCTCACGCTCCCTTCTGCACCCAAGCTGAGGGGCCAGAGTATCACTGCTCCAACCTTGAGTCTCAGCACCTCCACAGTGGTGGGCAGAGCTTCAGGGAAGCCACAGGACCTGGCTGGAGAAGGGGGTGGTTTTATAGTGGGGCCTCCTCTACTCTCCTGTAATCAACTTGTATTACTTAACTCTGCACTAGCCAGAGTGACTTCACTTTGCTAATTAACCTCTTGAAACCCTGGCTCTCTAATTAAGTAAATTGGACAGTAACACATTTCAAGCTAATTGTAAGGTCCTGAAAAAAGTTTGTAAAGTGCTAGGCACTGTGTCTTCCATGCAGGAGATGCTTGAAAAAAAAAATGTAAAAAATGATTTTACATATTTTATTTTAATTTATTTAAAAAGTGGGATTGCTGCTCTTCTGTTTGGCAAACATCAGACAAGTTACCTTTCAGAAGTGCTTTCTTCTTTTCAGATAGCTCTTCATGGAAGTATTAAGCTGATTTTACCTAATGGGGAGGAATGTGTTATGCTCCACCCCCCTAACACACACACACACACACACACACACACACAATGTTTCTCCAGGGAGAGCTTTATTATAGCTTTGCAATTTATACCAAGGTCATTCTTAATAAGAAAAAAGGAAATTCCATGAAGCAATGAGCGACTAATACTAGTCATTTAGGTATGGCTTCATGAAGGCAACTGATGAGCCCAGGGTAACTTCCAAATACTGTAAAACAGGTTTCACCCCAAGATCCTCCCAACAAGTGGCAGATGAATTTCACAATGAGGAGAGGCTCTGGAGTCAGGTAGTTCTTTCAAAAGCATTGTAGCATTTGGATAGAAAGCACACTATGGTCAGATTCCTGAAAGAACCTAAGTCGTTAGAGAGAAAAGACCATCCACGGGGATAAACATGGTACTCATGGGTGAATTGAATCGTTGGAAAATTTTAAAACAGCTTCTAGAATTTAGATTTCAGGACTTAATCTTGCCTTTTTTTTAAATCCTGAAAGAGTGTTGTGGGGACTTAAAACAGTTCAGGATAAAAGTCTACATGCAAGGCCTCTGGCAGACATATAGAAAAATTGTCATTCTAAGTCCAGGTTTGACTTGGACAGGGAATGACTTAAAATAACATAAAAAAGACAGGAATGTATGAAAATTGTATTTACCTAAGACTAAAATGAAGTTTATGTCTAGCCTAAAAGTGATGTCATGCAAAATAAGAAGGAAAACGCTAAGGGGACTCACTGGACAGTGTTATCCAAAGTGTGTTCCAGAGAACGCAAGTCTCAAAAGAGGTGGTGACAGAGGGGTTCTATGGTAAGACAAGTTGGGGAAACCATACATTAACTCTGCCGTTGGAGAGAAACAGTGCACATTTACGCAGAAAGCCTTTCAGAAGACCTGGCGTAAAGCAGCCTTTCAAGACAGCCCATGTTAGTAGCTTCTGAACACACAGTCCTTCCTTTTTGCCATCTAAACTGTGATTTTGTCCTAGAGCAATGGCTCCACCACCACATAATGTATTGCATCATGGCAACTCGTAGGACTCGTACTCTTCAACAGGAATGAATGTGGTGGGGACAGGTGATTTAGTTCTTTGGGTCATTAAACTTATTCAGGGGTTGGGACCTATGAGGGCTTCTGGGTCTACAAAGGGAAAGTGAGGTGATGTCCTTCCTCCTGGGCACCTCCTCTTGCTCTGCTTTTGCATGAAGCTGTGTGAAGCATATGCCATCTAGAGTTGGGGCCACCGTCTGGGGCTCCAGTGGGGATCAAGCCAAGCGATGTCAACCTTGTGCTGGTACCGTGGAATTGCCCACTGCCATGCTCCTTGCTGATGTCAACAAAAGTCCTGTGGTTTAAGCCAATGGTGCTGGGGATGGAATTCAGCCTGAAAAAGCCACCCTTCCAACTGCTCTAGCACACCCTCATTTGTGGTGGACCCCAATTCCAATAGCCATTCCTTTCATATGAAGGCTCAGTCTTTATCCCAAGAGACATCATTAACGTGCAGCCCTTTGATCACAGAGCTCACAAGCTTTTTTGAACAGGTATCTCCATCCTCAGTACTAATTCCATGGGGTGCACTTTGGGAAATATTGGTGGGCAGGGTCACATGCCACTCCCCCACTAATGTAGTTCTTGGTGCATTGGGTTTGTTCTTGGGAAAATGAGGTCCTCTCCCCTCTTTCACCAGCTTGGAGCACGTAGTGTCTGTGCGCCCAGGTGATTGGGCACTGCTCCATGGACTTGAGTCCTGACAGTTGTCTCCACCTATTCCCACCTCTTTACTATGCATACAAATGCCCCAGTTGTTAAATATGTGTACCCTTGTATTAAGGTGACATGAGCAGTGAAAATCTACTTAGAGATCCACTAGTAATTTTGCTTATTATCTATATTTGCCTTTTCTTGGCCTCCCCATTGCTCTTCCTTGCAAGGGCCAGGGCTGGTCTTGAGGTAAAGGATTCATCCTGTGAGAGCACATGAACAAGTTAAAGTGAGGGCTTGAGGCAGTAATGTGACCTAAACCCTTCACGTGCCTGGGTGACCTGTTCAGCTCGCTCCTAGGTTGGTGGTTACTAGGTTGGTGTCTGTATGAAAATCCCTCAATAGAACCCAACAGGAAACCTGGCTCTAGGTCTCTCTGGCTGCTGCTCCCCAGGATACACTGGCAGTGGGAGGGACACTGACACCCCTTCTCCAGTCAGCTCTGTACACAGCTAAGCAGCTCCACTCTGCAGAGGCTCCCTGACTTCAGAAGTGAGTGGTAATTTATTAGTTCTGCCTTGAGCAGGTCAAGGGATTGAGTTCTGTTTCCCATTTCCCTGCAAACATATTCTCTTTACCCCCATAGCAACTGTTTCTTTCCACCCAGAAAGTACCGATACCGGGTTTCCAACCTCATGTCTGCGTGTGAAGGGTGGAAGAAGAAACCAAAGAACCATGAAAAGGGATTTGTTCCCCTAATTTTTCTCAGTCATTTCCAAAACCCAAGTGCAGATTTTACTACGCTGCTTCCTAGATATGTGAAAACTGATGCTCAGAAAGATTAAGGGACCTGTCCTAAGATGTACACCTCTGCTCTCCAAGTGCCTCTTGGGGACCCTGCCAACTTGATGCCCCAAACTTGTACTCAGTTCCTATGCAGTTTTCAGCTATAGAAGAGCCAAGTGACTTATGAAGATTTTCAGATTTAATATATTCTGTCCTTGACAATTTGAGTTGCATATCTCATCAGAGAAGGCAAGGGAAGGAAGTGAAGGGTAAAACCAAAATCTGTGAAATGTCCACAATGTAGACAGTTGTAGATCTTAGACCTAGTGGAGTCAGCCTACCTGGAGGCCGTCCTGAGGCTGTTTCTTAAGGCAAGGTGGTGGCTTTCTACTGTGACAGTCCTGGCTGGGCTCCCGCCTGGAGCTGCTCCGATGACCTCATTGCTGAGGCCATTCATCTGGCACTTTCTCAAGAATGCTGGGATCATTTTCAAAGGTGGCAGGGCAAAGACACAGTGAGAGAGGACTTCCCTTTAGGGATCTTGTGTTGACAGCCATCTGTGACCTTTGAGATTGAAACTGGCTTCTGCAGAAATCGGATTTTTAGTATTAAGGGAAGAATCAGCAAGTTAGTGTGGGCGTAAATGAATTTCCAATGGATCAGCAGAAAAGTCAACAAAAGGTTGTGTTTCTTGTTCTAATCCCTTCACTTATTCCACCAAATGGTTGTCAGATGTTCAACCACACTGAAAGTTGAAGAAAGCCCACACCAGAAGGCTCAATTTTTGGCTGCAGCAAGGTGTCTTAAAAACAGTGGTGTTACTTATGTTTCTGGAACCAGTTGAAAAGCCTTGAAGAAGAACCTACCCTGTGTGCTTTATGATGTCTAGGGACAAGGTGGGAGGAAGAGTAATAAAAGGTCTGCTCATTGCTGGCACAAAAGGGGTGGATGGGAAAATCCAGGCTATTTAAGTAAACCTCAAAGTCTCATGACTTTTTCTCTCTTTGGATCAATGCCTTCAGAATGAGTTTGGGAGTTTCTCCTTGAGAAGAACTACCTTCCGATCAGAAATGGAAGTAAGAATGTTTGATTTCTAATGTTCATCAAATTGCTGTTTGTAAATATTTTTCCAAGCCTGCCCAATTATAGTGGTTTCATGGAACACAGTGTTGAGAAACCTTCATAGATTTTGTCTGGGCTTAGAGTGAAAAAGGAAGGGGATTGATCAGTGGTGACTTTCATGGGTCTCTGAGGAGGAAGAAGCTGTCTGCAGACCACATAGCTGTATCCTCTGCAGAGCAGAAGAGTGATAAGCAGCAAGGGTACAGTCCCATCCCTGTTTGCAAATCCTTTTCAACCCTTGAAACTTTTGCAGGGTTTATTAACACAGTCCCTTCATCAGATGAACAATGACACAAGGATAGCCTCTTTTTCTCTAAAGGGATCTAAACTTCCTTTAAAACCTTCACCTTGCCGGGCAGCTGAAAGGATGAGTTGTGGGGAATGGAGGGAGGCAGATGAGGATTACTTTAATTTGCCAATTGTTTCTCCATTTCTTTATTTAAACAGCCTTGTGGGAGTAAGTGGGTGATTTGGCCTCTAATGTTTCTTCTTCACCTTGCTCTTGCACAGAGGATTCTTGGGTGTGTGAAAACTGGGTATGGGTGGCTATGACCTACAGCTGAGAGGAGGAATTGCCCTGGGCTTCTGGTTGATGCCATCTGCACTGGGCCCCTGAGTTCTTTTAAGATCCTGTCTTGGAGTTCAGTGGGGTAATGTATTTGTTTTTGGGGGGTGGGCCTTCTTCTTGCTTCTAATTTATACCCCAACTTTTCTAAACTTTACCTCCACGTCCATCTGACCCCTGGCTAGGATGAAAGGCTGTGGCCTCTCAGGAAGCATCACTACATCTATTAGGATATGGGAGTTTCACGCAAACACCTTAAAACTTCAATTCAGATTGAACTTCAATCCTGAAGTACCGAGGAATTAACTATCTTATAGATGAGAGGTCCAAAGGAGGCTAGACTCCAGGTTCATCTCTTGCTCCTCACCCAACTGTCACCTGCTAGTGGCAGCTGGTGCTTTACTTTCTTGCTAATGGCCAAGCCAATAACCAAAATTTCTCCCTCTCCAAGTAAATGTTGAATGACAAACATTTGTTCTGGTTGGCTCTTTCTTTTCTTATCTGAACAATTTTCTGTCATTGTGTGCTGTCCTTCCCTCAGGTGATGAAGAATTATCTTCTATCACTGTGGAGCTTCTCTGCTATGTCTATGAGACTTGGCCCCCACTATGTGAGATATAAATCCATTGGTCTTTATTCCCCCTCATCTGTAACCTAAAACATGGGTCGGTCAGAGGAAATTAGACCATTTATGTCAAGTTACCTAATATAGTTCCTGGAACACGAAAGCACACAATGTTAGCTTTCTTTTTCATTCTTACATAAAATGTTAATTTTTCCTTTGAAAAACAATAAATATCAATACCCTGAAATAGTTCTTAGAAAGATGATACTTTTCAAAATTGGAATCATGTTACTTATTAGTGGATATATGTGAGTTAAGGTTCATGATTCTCCTGACGTTTGGAGGGTATGTAATCAGAGGTCCGTGAGAACAGGACATTTTGTCTGCTTGGTTGACTGATATAGCTAGGGCATAGTTAGGGTTCACATTACCTTACAGCATTCTAGAGTAGAGCCAACATTGAATTTATAGAGAAGTCTGAAAGTGAAATGTAAGTTACAGATCCTCCTCTCAGGGGGATCATCTCTATGCAATGTGTGTGTTCACATTCCACCAGAATGCTCCTGAACTGTCGCCCCTTTACCAAACATCTTACATCCTGGTGCCTCCCCTTGCTCTTGGCATGGAAGACGTGGGCACCTGGGCAGGGTCTAATTTCCTGTGTACCTGGGAGGTATGGACAGAGCAAGTAAAGTGACAGTGTGTCACAATAACATGATCCTAGATGTCACCTCTGCCTTTTATGCCCCTCAGGATTTAACGAGTCTCAAACATTTTCCTACAATATGAAATTAATAAAAGTGTTTTCTAATTTCTGTAAATGCATCCTTCCAATTTCTTTTTTCTGAGTTTGCTAGTTTCTTGGTTCTTCTTTGAGTCAATTTCTAGGTAAAATCCTCTGGAGCCATGCACACCATGGTTTTTCCTACTTCTAAAGGTAGGAGATTGTTCTATAAAAGGAGTGACAATATCATTATACAGCATTTGGTTGCCGTCCTGCCAAATCTTTTGTTGATTTTATATTCAAAGTTTGTGTCTACTAGCTGTGAACCACCTACAATATAGCTCCAATCCACCCAGGAAGTAAGTTTAACCTTTCCTACTTAGTACTCAACTCCGTTCCACTGGCTCCTTAATAAGGTAAGTATGGTAGCTAGCTATCCCATTTTGCCTGGGTCTTTACTGACTTTAGCTCTGATAATCCTATGTCCTAGACCATTCTTCAGTCCTGGATATATCAGAATGTTTGGTTACCAGTGGGTAAATATCCTTCACCAACTAGTCTGGTAAGTAGCTCTAGAAATCTTAGAAAATTAAATTTTCTTTATCACATCCTACAGAGAGATTTGGATGCTTTCTGAAAATAGAAATATCATTGACATCACTAAATCATATGATGACAATTCCATCTTCGAAAGGCCTCCACTAATGAAAATATTGAGATACCACTTCACATCCACCAAGGTTAATGGTTATAATCAAAAGACATATAATATCAAGTGTTGAAGAAGGGGTGTGGAAAAATTAGAACTGTTATGCACAGCTGGTAGAAATGTAAACTAGTATAGCTGCTGTAGAAAAATTTGGAAGTTCTTCAATAGGTTAAATTAGAAAGCCATCTGATATAGCAAGCCCACTCTTGGGTACATTCCCCCCAAAATTGAAATCAGCTGTTTCAACAGAAATGTGTACATGAGTGTTAATAATAGCACTATTCACAAAACCCAGAGGGTGGAAAAGACCCTACTGTCCATCAAGTGGTGAATGTTTATGACAAAATAAAATGTAATTCAGCAATAAAAATGAGTAAGTCTTGCTACAGCATATCAAACATATCACACCATGGATGTACCTGAAAGCATGCTAGTGAAAGAAACCAGCCACAAAGAACTGTGTATGACTTGATTCCGTTTATGTGAAGCATCCAGAAAAGGCAAATCCATAGATAGACAATGTAAGTGGTTGCCAAGAGCTGGGAAACTTGGGAGCACTCGTAGAGGTATGAGAACTCAGGACTACAGGATTTCTTTTTGGTGTATGAAAATGTTCTAAAACTGCTTGTGATGATAGTTGCACAACTTTTAAAATATAATTATATCTATTTGGTTGAATTATATATGCACTTTAAGTGGATAAATTTTATGGTGAATTATATCTCAATAAAGCTGCTAAAAGAAACATCTTGGATGATAGATGAGGGATGAATTGCATTGAAATAAGATAGGAGACAGGAAAATATAATTAGAAGGCTTTGATAAAAGTCAGGTAAAACATCATAAAGATGTGAATTACAGTCACGACTGGGTGGTGGACATGGAAAGAAAATTTTGAGAGCAACTGAGAAACTCTGTTCTAATGAACTAGTGATTGACTGCAACCCTTGGTGCCAAGTAGCAAGATGAGGCAATAAGAAAGAGGAGACTTGGAGGTGACATGTTGAATCTTACCTGGACTGGTTAATTAGCAACATGGTTAATTTCATGAACCTCTGGAACATCCAATTAATGGAAAAGCCATGCCTGAAAAATAGCAAAGAGAGTCTAGTTTTCACAAATGAAATGAAATTAAGAGTGAAGCATTGGTTACTCAGATTAAGTATTTATTTCCTGGTGTTTAGAACATTTTGGAAAGAAATATTAGAGATTGAGTATTACTGAAATAACTTCCTCAATTCTCTATTTGACGGGTCTGCAAAGATATCATCGGAATGTTATAAGGTAGATCTAGTAGTGAGTTTTTCCTTGCATTCAACATTGTGCTAACTCTATATTGATTCCTCTTAAGACTTACAGTTAGTGACTTGTCCCGTTTTTTAAAAAAAAATTTATTTATTTATTCATACAGAACTGGGGCACAGGCCAGAGGTGCAGGGATGGTGAGAGGATTCACTTGAAATAGAGTGGGAAGCAGAACAGGCAGATTGATGAAGTACACTGCTGAGGGGAGCAGCGGGTGAGACAGGAGAGGTCTGTTGTGCCATGCGGGTGTTGTGCCACCAGGAAAGGCCCAAGTTGTCCCATTTTTTAAAGGTTCTGATGACTACTTACTGTTCTTGAACCTAGTAAAGTGAGGAGAGCAACATACCTCCCCAGCTGGCTCTCTTAATACTATCTCAAGTCTTAATTTGAGCTAAAATTTAAACTTCAGGGTGATTTTGTGCAAATGTTCACTGCTCGAGTACCTCATTGCTTATTAAGTATCTTCCCAATCCTCAAATATTCAGGAAACCCAAATCTAGCATTGCTACTTCTATACTTTGTGGATTAGTACTTCCAACTCAGAAAGAACAAGGCTTATTTTGCATTGTGGCGATGGAAAGGACCAACCACTAGAAATCTTAATTATCATCTCTGGTCAATAGTTTAAAAACAAACGAAGAAGAAGAAAGAAGAAAGAAAAAAGAAGAAAGAAGAGGAGGAGGAGGAGGAGGAGGAGGAAGAAGAAGAAATAGTCATGCAGTCAGCATTAATGAATACCTATAATTTTTGAAGCTCACCCAAAAAAAAAAGTATTATGCAAATTTATCTTTCTCTCTTCTTTATTTCCCTTTTCTAGCAAAAACATTGTAAATTGTTAAAAGTCTTCTGGTAACTTGTCATATTTGGCACAAGTTTAATTGGTTTTGGCAAGTGTATTTTAGTGACTCATAAGAGAATACTTTTAGTCTCTTTACTAACAGATGCCTGTGCTAAAAACAATGACAACAATGTCACATGGCTATAAAACTGCAGGAATGTGCTGCTGGTGGTCCAATAAAAACAAACTTGTATGAAAAGAAATTCATGAGTAGATAAGACTTCAAATATACATTGTTATAAATGTTTAGCCATAAAAACATCTGATATTTTGTCATTTATTTAAATACATTTGTTGCAATGAGGAACCTGCATGTGACATCACAGGAGCCACTCAGATTTGGAATCTGTGCTGTTTATAATCATCCCCTGGCTTGTTCAGAGGCAATGTTTCTACCACCCCTAGAAAGTTCAGGTGAACTCATACTTCTGTCTCATTTCTCTAAAAATTTCTCTTTGCGTTGCAATTATGGGTCCTTAAAAGTATTTACCATTTTCCCACACATGATCTGATTTATGGCCATTACAAATATACAAGTTTCTCTCACTTAAAACTTGATAATAGTTTTTGCTACACATTTGAACACCTGTCACTCAGAAACTTCACCCCCCAATGGAAGTTATAGCCTTAAGGAGGTCCTGGTCACAAGCAATTTACAGGCCAGAGGTGGTAAAGGTCTATTGAAAGCCATGACAGAAAAAGTCCTGTTTGGAATGCTAATGTCACAGCTACAAGATCCTATGACCCAAGGAGAATTCTGGCCTTTGCCTATTCTGTTTTGCCTCCTACCCACAACTCTTGGGAGATCTTATCTTTGCAAGCCTTGATTATGAGTTGTTGTGCTTCAGAATCAAGAGAAAGGGTAGAGAGAATGAAAAGGTGTGAGAAAAGAAAGAACAATTGCTTTACCCCAGATAATTCCTTGCTTTACCATTATAAGAAACATTATGTGAACAAAATAGATAAGACATTTAGCATCTAAGCTAGTCACATATAACCAGATAAACAAGTTGCAAAAGCCAACTTCTTTTAACCAAAGTCATACTTCTGACCAATTCCTGTGATCTGGGGACAGAAAGGACGAGGGGCTTTTTCTCCCTGCGAACTTGCTTGCTAATCACAGACCCAGTCAGGCAACAAATCACCGTAAACAATGTTCTATTTCACAGTTTCTAAGATTCAGTTTGATCTAATAAGGAAGGTAGAAGTCAACATAAGGGCAATATATTCTCCAAATGGATGGATGGATTGAATACACCCCCTATCATGACAACAGCTCTTTCTCATAGGAATTGACAAACTGATCCTAAAATTCCATATGAAAATAAAAGGGCCCATAATAGTCAGTAATCATGGAAAAGAAAAAGTAAGAAGAGTCACATTTTGATTTTAAAAATTATTACAAAGTTACTATAACCAACACAGTGTAGAAATGGCACAAGGATAGACATATAAATGAACAGAATAGAATTAAAACTCAGATATTTAAGTCCATACAATTGTAGTTAATTTCAACAGTAGTGCCCAAAACAGTGAACAGGGGAAAAAATAGTTTCTTTAACATATGGTGATGGAAAGCTAAATATCACAGCAGAAGAATGAAGCTAGAGCCTTACTTCACATCATATAAAAAAATTATATAATATAATTCATATACAATAATTAAGCCAAAATGGATAAAAAGCTGAAATATAAGAATTGAAGCCATAAAACCCTTGGAATGAAATGTGAAGGTAAATCTTTTTGAATATGAATTTGTCAATCACTTTTAGATACAAAAAGAAACATAAAAACAACAGAAAAAAATAAATTGAACTTTGCAAATTTTGTGCTTCAAATGAAACTCAAGAAAATAAAAATATATCCCACAGAATAAAAGAAAATATTTATAAATCATATGTCTGTTAAGGGTCTTGTATGTAGGCTATACAAAGATAAGTTACACATCCATAATAAAAGAAAAAAAACCCAATTTAAAATTGGACAAAATATATGAAGAATAGGTATTTTTTCAGAGAAGATCTACAAATGGGCTGTAAGTACATGAGAAGATATTCAATGTAGTTAACCATCAGGAACATATTAATCAAAACCACACAGATACTTTACTTCATACTCACTAGGGTGTCTAAAATCAGAAGCTTGGTAATAACATATGTTGGAGAGGATCTGGAGAGCTAGAGCCTATATATAATGATGGTGGAAGTAAAAATTGGTGCAGCTACTTTGAAAAAACTGTCTGACAGAATCTCAAAAATTGAATGATAGAGTTATTTGATTGAGCAAATATACTCCTTGTTATATACCTAAGAGAAAGAAAAACTTTGACCTGTATGTTTATGGCACCATTATTCATAATAGCCAACAGTGCAAACAACATAAATGTCTATCAACTGGTGAGTGTGTAAAATTTGGCATATCTACACAATGGAGTTCTATTTGGCAATAAAAGGAAATAAAGTACCTTTACATGGTATGATATAGAAGAAATATTACTCTAATATTACAAAAATATTACTCTAAGTGAATGAAGCCAGTTGCAAAGACTGACAAATGATATAATTCTACTTACATGAAATGTTCACATAGAAAAATAGAAAATGCATTAGTGGTTAACTAGGGTTGGGAGAAATGGATTTACAGGTGGGTGATAGCTAATTTTTTCTTTTTGAGAGAATGAAAGATTGTGGGGATGGCTGTACAACTCTGGGACTATACCAAAAATCCATCACACACCTTAAATAGATGAAAAGCATAGCACGTGACTTGAATTTCAATAAAACTTTTACAAATATTATATCCTGTTTTTTGATGTTTAATTAATTTTAGTAGACATTTTTGAATAACACTGAAAGAAAAGACAATGACTAATGTCCTCCAGAAAGGTTGTATCCAATTTACATCCCCTCCAAAACCGTATGAAGATTGATTTCCCTAGAGCTGTAGCTGGCATATTGTGATATGATTTATAGTTGCTTCAGTTCTGAGTCCCTGCTATCTGTGTGCTACTGGTTATTAAAATACTTTTTTTTTAATTACAAAAGTTTATTTTTACACCATTTTGTACATTTTTTTCCCATCTCAATTGTAGTTATTAAAATACTTTTAAATACACTTCCTATCTGTTCCCCACATCCTGACCTACCTTGGGAGTCATGAAACTTTCCAGATTTTTTTTAAAGATTTATTTATTTGTGCATACAGAATTGGGATACAGGCCAGAGGCCCAGGGGCGGCGAGAAGCTTCACCAGAGATAGAATGGGGAACAGAACAGGCAGATCTACGAAGTACACTGCTGAGGGGAGCAGCGGGTGGGTCAAGAGAGGTCTGCCACACCATGTGGTCACCTCCGGGGCAGGCGGGAATTGAACTCATGCGGAAGTGGCTTTAGCTTCTCAGTGCTGTGCTCCAACCCGCTGCACCACCAGGGAGGGCCACTTTCCAGATTTTTATAAAATTGATTTGATTGAATTCCTTTAATCATGAGCAGGAGTTAGTATGGTTCCGTTTTTTTAAGTATTGAAATTTTCTTTTAACAAAGTAATCTATAAAAAAAATCACAAAGTAATCTATATATGGATTAAATATTTAAAAAGATTACAATGATTTAAAATGAAAAAGTCTCCAGTCCCATCTCAATCCTGTTCCTCAGAGGTAACCATGTTACTTTTGTAACATTTCCTGATTTTAGTTCTTTGTATGTTCTTAATATACCCATAAAGCTCTGTAATGTATTCCTTGAAGACGTAAAGACAAAAGATTTAGCTCTTTTCTCCCAGCTTCCACAGTCTTGTCACCATTTTTATCTTTATAGGTTGCTTTGATCATTATATTTTGGATAATCACTTACATATTTCTTTCCCTTTTTGACCACTACTAAGATAAGGGTATTAGGCTAGCAGTCTTTCCTACTCCTGACATTTTTTCTATGCACTTCCCACATCTCTGTACTGACAACTCACACATTGCTGTTCACTGCTCTGAAACAGTAAATGCATCTGTACTGTGTCCATATTTTGATTCTAAAAGCTAAAGCTCAATAAAGTCTTATGCTACTATGATCAGATAAATGCTGTTCACTGCAGATCCAAGAAATGTTCCCTGTTTGGAATTCAATTTCTTGTTTCTTCTGGAGTTTCAAATTGCTTATTTGTTATGGTATTGAAGTATTGTTATGGTATTTTATTGCATGTTCAATTGTTTTCCTCCCATTCTCCAAAGGATACTATAAAAGTTAGGAAATGTGCTATAAGGTCCTCCTTCTGCTCCTTCTGCCCTTCAGCTCCACCCCCCCCCCCCCCCCCCACCCCTGATTGCTTTTCTTGGTTTGTACACAGCTTCATTCAGGAATTTCCCTTGCCATTCTCCTAGGTTTATGTCACCAGTCTCAGATCCTGCTCATTCACAAGTATAACTTGTAAAAAGGTTGTTTGCAAACTATACTAGTCCTCAAATAACTATTATTTCATCATATCTGATCTACAATTAGGTTGAACATAGAATTTACAGATGGTGAATGTTCTTATCAGTATCAGAAAGTTTGTTTTTAAAAAGGAAGAGTAGGGATTCTTCCTGGTGGCATAGGGGTTAAATATCAGCACTATCACCTCTATGGCTTGAGATCAATGTCCAGCCACAGAACTGACCCACATGGCGCAACAGACCTCTTCTGTCTCTCCTGATGCTTCCTCAGCAGTGCATCTCAGTAGATCTGCTTGTTCTGTCTCTGAGGAATCCTACTCTGTCTCTGAGGAATCCTTTCAATCCCTACACCTTTGCCCTAAACCCTGATTCTTCTACTCAAAAAAAATTTTTTTTAAAAGAAAGAATAGGGGTTTTCCAGCAGAAATAACCAAAAATACAAAGTCAAATTATGGTTTTTATGCAGAGGTTCAAAGGATTCACTTTCCAATTCATTTTTTTAAATGACTCCCATTCTTGCATTATAATTAAAAAATATCATCTGAATTAAAAATATACTTTTTTGACATATCTCAAGTTTTATGTATACCTTATATATGGTAAATTTTATAAATGTCCTTTGGAATTTAGAAAATATGTTCTCTTATCATAACAAAGAAGTCATTTATTTTCTCACAGTCTACTCATTTTCATGTTGTACTTGAAAAACCCAGTTTTCTTTATTTTTCTTACATTATCTGGTATGTCTCTGCCCTTGTATTTGTTCTAATCACTCAGTCACTGTTGTAACTCCAGTGGTTGTGCTGGAAAAAATTTTAAACCCAAGTATTAATTGAAGTATTTATGATGTTAAAATCTTAGTGCACCTATATTTAGAAGAGTATGGTACATAGGTGGTCAAAAATATGTGTTAATGACTAAAATGGAATAACAAGTCTACCTTAAACCAATTCTGTTCTGTTCTGCATAGGTATCTCCAGTTTTCCTGAAATTTTTCATTTATTTAAACATTTATTGTAATTGAGATCAATATCTCATTTCAAGAGTAATTTCTCAGGGACAGAAATATATCATTGACTGTATCATTTGCCTACTTATTTTCCACCCAATTTCTGACCACTCATTTACTCAGCATATAGAAAACCTAAGTAAGTATGGTTCCTAGTTATGATTAAATGAAAGGGTCTCAGCAAGTGTCAGTTTTCTGTAACTTCCAGAAGTGTTTTGAAGACACTCCTCTCAGGGAATCCACTTGAGCCTGAACACGGGTTGAGAATTCCCCAGTGGGCATGGGAATGCTCTCCCACTGACACCTCTGGGGTGCCAGAGGACTGCTCCACTTAGAATAACCTCCACAGGGTCCTGGGTATGTGGGAATTTGTCTGGTTGGATTTATGGGGGAAAAGCTAACCTCGCCCACAGTTTCTCTTTTCCTTAAAATGAGCTTTCTACATTCAGACTTACATCAATAATCTTGTTCTTTTTAAGGACACAGCCCCCTCAAATTCTCCCCACCCCAGTGGCTTAAGTATAATTTGAATCTGTCATGTGGTGCTGATATACGGAAGGTTTGGTCTGGCTGCTAATACTAGCCAAGGAGTTGAGTTTTTCCCAGTGGATGAACATTCTGCATTTAATGAAAGCAAGATTCTAAAACTTGGCTTCCACTCGACAACATCTATATGAGGCTCAGGAACAATGTAGATGAGATAAGAGGTGAGTTATGTTATCCAAAGAAATCTTCCTTAGTGATTCCAGTTGAGGTCCAGTAGTAATATCTTCATATAAATCTTACTTTAGAGAAATTAAACATAGATATTTTCTGCATTCAGCATTTCTGTGTTCAGTGTCATTAGTAAAACCTTAATAGTATGACTTAATCACAAAAATTTGATAAGGAATCGGTAATTTTAAAATGATCATTTTCTATATAACCTATTAAATGGATACACTATTTATTTGAAAGCTAAGGACTTATAGACCTTATTCTAAGTGTCTCTTCAAGATAAGAATCTCTGTACTTGAATTTGAAATGAATCAAGGCATCTGAGCCAGTACATTAGGTACATTAGGTATCATTGATCTTACCTAGTTCTTTTCTTCTTAATTTAAGTAAAATTAGACACCTTTTCTTCCTCTAATAAGGAACATGTTAGAATAGACTTTAAAAAACTATTATAAAAATTCTACCTCTAGAGAGTCAATGGACTAATTTTTTTTAAAAGACTAATAAAAGAAACTTCAGGGCCCTCCCTGGTGGTGCAGCGGGTTAAAGCACAGCACTAAGAAGCTAAAGCCACTTCTGCATGAGCTGGATCCTTGCCTGCCCTGGAGGAGATCCACATGGCCCAGCAGACGTCTCCTGACCAGCCTGCTGCTCCCCTCAGCAGTGTACTTCGTCAGTCGGCCTGTTCTGCTCCCCACTCAGTCTCTGGTGAAACCTCTCACTGCCAGTGCACCTCTGACCTGCACCCCAGTTCTGTATGCACAAATAAATCTTTAAAAAAATAAAGAAAGAAAGAAACTTCAGTCCACTTCTTTTAATCAATAAAAGTTCCTGTGGTCTATTTGAAAGCCATTTAATAAAAGACCAACAGAACTATCTGTTACGCAGATAGTTAAAAGGGATGAGGTTGTACTATCTACACTATCATGGGGAGTTCTTTAAGACATCTTTTGTTAAAATAAATCAAATGAACCACTATAAGAATTGATCTATGATCCCTTCCATGAAGAAGTTCTAATGTATATGTTTATGCATTTATTTGTAATGAGTATTTTAAGATATGAGCAAAAAATTTTTCTGAAAGAACTCTAAGAAACTGTTAATAGAAAAAGATAAAGAAGTGAAGATTACTTTTTATTTTACAACTTTCTTGAATTTTTCATTAACATGAATTAATTTTTTATTTATTTAAATACTCATTTTATATATTTATGCATACAAGAGCTAAAGTGTATACCAGAGGTGCAGGGGGTGGGAGGGACAGAGTGGGGAACAGAACAGGCAGACTGAATGAAATATACTGCTGAGGGGAGCAGTGGGAGAAACAGGAGAGGTCTGCTGCACTATGTGGTTCAGCTCCCGTGCTGGGGATTGAACTTGTACTGCACGGGCTGCCAATAGCTTTACAGTGCTGAGACTTAACCCCTTGCACCACCAGGGAGGCTCCATGAATTAATTTTTCAAGTGGGTTCTAGAGTATTAATACATTCTTTACAATTTAATACATCAAGGAAACATAAGAAAATGTAATTTTAAAAGCCACAACTATGGAAAAACAGTCTGGACAATAACAACTCAGGTGATTTAATCAAAGTTCCATGGTTTCTTAAAAATAACATTAAATTATAAACTCAAGCTCTTTTGGTCTGACAGTAATGAGGCTTGCACAAGAAAATTTTTGATCTACTATGTGAAATAGGCTCTGGAATGTAGTTGAGTATAGGTAGAGAAAGTTGTTTCAAAGTGTGATTAGCTGGAATTAGGACTTTAAATAAACATATTAGAGAAATTATTGAAAAATATTAATGTGAATTATCTCAGGAAAAAATACATAAAATGAATGTGTTTGTTAAGTTTAAAGGTTTTTTTCAGAGATAAAATTTGTGACATTTCTTAAGAAAGAATACCACTAATGAAGGACTTTTTGAAAGGAATAGGATGTTTTGTTTTCATGAAGTAGTTATTTGAGTCATTCTGCATTTCCTTTCTTTACCTGACAGATTCAATTCTGCAGCTAGAATTACTTGAAGTCAGTCCTGAGCATTTAATTAATACACAATGACCCTGTTCTTCCTTAACCTTGAACAACAGTACAGAGAACCCAAAGTGTTCATACTCCCCTTGGACTTGTTGATTAACTGATTGATTATAAAGTAAGAAGGAAGTTGGTTCTGGTGTAAATCACTTTCATAAAATTAATGATCACTTCAAAAGTAGTTCTAGTCTACATTCAACAGGACCTGAGTAGTGATTTCCACTCCACTTGAGGTTTTCCTCTTATTAAAATTAGACTTTTGGGGCCTCCCTGGTGGGAAAAGGGGTTAAATCCCAGCACTCTGAAGCTATCAAGCAGCCACTGCAGCATTTAACCCCCACCCCAACTAGGGGGGTGACCCACATGGTCCAGCAGACCTCTCCTATGCTCCTCCCTTCAGCAATCTCCCTTTCAGTAGATCCTCCTATTCTGCTCCCTATTCTGATGAGTCCTCTCACCCTCTGCAATTCTGGTTGCACTCCAGTTCTTATAGGCATAAAATAGATAAATCAGAAAAAAAAATAGATCTTTCTATATTCTTGAAGTTGAATTTCAAAGTCAAGTTGTGACTGTACAGTAAGAAAAAAGCAAGTCACATTTATACTTGTGACTCATGACCTTTCCTAGCTGATAAGAGAAAAACAGTAAGAGGGTTTGATTAGGCTTCATGAAGCCAAAACTTCTGTACTGGTTCTTGGATGCTATGAATTGTAAAAGTATTTTCTTCCTTGCAAACAATGCCTCAGAGGAGTGCTAATTCTTGCCATGTTTATTAAGACTTCCTAATATGAGTAGTCAAATTTGAGATAAAATTGTTAATTCTTTGGGAGAATATTTATACAAATTTTGATTTTTACTACAAACACATTTCAGCTAAGTGTGCCCTAATATTTGCTGACACATTGCCTCTGCAGGTCATACTTGACAGTCTACTAAATGAACCTCCAACCTGCCTCTATACCTATCTCAGATTTTCCTGCGAATACATCAGGATGATGAAGGACTAAGTTTCTCTCAAAAAGGTTTTCCTCTTTTTAGTTTTCAGGAATCTCCCAGGAACTTACTGCTGACTTTGATTCCTCTCTTCAAAGTTACTTGGGTTTTAATTCCAGTTCAGACAGATTTGAAGACATTAACCCTTCATTTCCCATTTTGGTCATTATAAACTTAATGTTAAGTTTGAATCAACTCATCCCAGTCCTGTTTCCCTTTGTCACAAAATGTTGACTCTCCATCTGAAGTGGATATTTGTTTGGTCTGATTGTACTTTTTTAAAAGCCCTGAAAGCTAGTGTGTTTATTGTCTTTTGGCTTTGAGGACTCCAGGCTTGCTTACCTCCCATGACCTTTTATCCCTGTGTTTCCTTATATGTAAACAATTTTGCAGCAGCAAAATTCCGAGTGTTCTCCATGACCTTGGTGGCAGGGCAGTGAGTAATAGTTTTCAGAGAAAAAAATTTCTTCCTGAATACATATTGCTTCATGTCTCCAGGCCCCCGATGAGTTAGCATTAGTTAGATATGTCATTTCTTTTCCACGTAATCTCATTTTTAGACTGAAGATCTTTGGAAAGAACAAACTGAAAGATACTTTGCATTCATCTTTCAATTATCTTTCACTCCTTGCCTTCACCAACTATAAAGACTTCCATTTTCCCATATCTTTAGGGAACTGTCTCCACATTTAGTCTCCTAGCAGAGGATATTTCTACCTTATTGCTTAACTGGCTTTGACTTACATGTCTCCATTCTTGCAAAAGTCAACCTCTTTATCTCAAATCATTAAGAAAGGAACACCAGTGGGTTTTGCCTCCAGATTGCACTGGAATAAAGATCCTCTGATTCCCATCCATAAAAGGATGTGAAATGTGGCTTCTTTGCCAAGAAACAAACCTGAGTTAAAGAGAGAAGTTCAGAAAGGAGCAAATAATGCTTCTTTGCTGTTAAAATTTAAAAAACTGCTTTCTCAATATCGAGATCCAGAATTTGCTTGCTAACTGCTTAGAGACTTGTAAACCACTTGCAAACTCAGTGCACAAAGATCAAATACATGGTGTGGAAATATTGGGGTCATGACTGTAGGAATGGGAATAAAAAAATTCATGAGACAGAATGGAAGACAGGACAGGCAGACATATTGAATACATTGCTGAGAGGACCAGCAGGCATGATGCAAAAGTTCGCCTGCCCCTATTGAAGCCTTTGGGGGTCACTTTAATCATCTGTTTTCATGGGCTTTTGCATGACTCAGGGTGTTGGTCCCTGCCAGTTTTATCTGCTAAAGACATCAAGTCTGTCTTCTGAACATGAGGTGTCCTGGTTCTGTTTGTCCTGTTTCCAGATCCCTTGGACGTCTCAAAAGCCCCCTTTTGGTGAACTCATGGTCTGGTTCCTATGGTGATTGTATTGGTTTTCCTTTCTTATCTACTTAGTTTCCCAGCATTGTCTGCTAAGGGACCAAAGTTTAACCATATTGACAATAGAGTCCTGTTTGATTAGTAGGTTTGTTTAGTTTTTTTTTAATAATTTACTTTTGAACATCTTTTCTAGTTTGCTTTATTTTGGTTGCTCCTGGCCTAGCTCCCCAAGTGTTATGAGGTTACAACCTTTAGATGTTGCAAGCAGATTTAGTGGATCCCTGAATTCTCAGCTGAATGATGGGTGCTGTGGAGATATCTTAGACAAGAGAGGCAGGCTGAAATTTCCTACCCAGTGATTTTCATGGGACTTGAGTTTCTCTTCTTATTTTTTTTACTAATTAATATATCTATTTACATTATTGTTCATTTTAAAACAATGTTTACTTCCCCTCTCCCACTTTGCCTGCCCATCTTAAGAAAAAGCATGAGGTGTTAAGGTAGCAAAGTTAAGGGAGTTTAGAGAAAGGGGAAACATTGGCCAGCAGGAGTGGAGTGAAGGGACATCTTGCTGTCTGAGAAAGGGATTGTTGAAGGATGGTGAGAGTTTATGAGTGAAGAAGAATAATCAAAGATTAATAGGCCAAGTTATAAACCTTGAGGGCAGGAGGAGGAAAGCATTGCCTGAGTGAGGAGTTTGCTTAAAAAGCACTGAGAAATCATGCTTAATTCAAGGTGTTGCAGATTTCTGTTATTCTTTTTTTTTTTTTTAATTTAAAAGAACTGGGATACAGGCCAGAGGTGCAAGGGTAGTGAGAGGATTCACCAGAAACAGAGTGAGGAGTAGTGGGGAGCAGAACAGGCTGATCGATGAAGTACACTGCTGAGGAGTGCAGCAGACGGGTCAGGAGAAGTCTGCCGTGCCATGTGGGTCACCTCTGGGGTGGGGATCGAACTCATGCTGAAGTGGCTTGAGCTTCTTAGTGTTGTGCTTTAACCCACTGCGCCACCAGGGAGGGCCCAGATTCCTATCATTCTAACAGTGCTTTTTATTTTTTCTCTCCTTAAATACTCTTGTATTCTATATTTTTATGGTATGATTTTTGTCTTACTGTGAAATTGTGGTCAGAAACTATTTTGCTAAGTTCAAGCCTGTCATACAAGGAATGGTCAAAACATTTTCATTGCTCTCTTCCAATCTACCTTCTGCTCCTCCTTTTCCACAAATTATCGTCAACTTTTTTGCTCAGCATCAGCAACGTATTACCAGCAGGAGTTGGCTGAAGCAGGTGCTATCAGGTTATCAAGTCCTTTTGTTTTAGGTACATGAGTGAGCCCCAGAATAAGCTACTTGGTGTGATCTTATATTGTCAAACCCTCTAAAGTCCCTAAGGAGCATATGCCATGTTTCTCCCCTATATATATGTGACCATGAAAGGTATGACAACTGATAAATCTGTACCTCCCCTTTATCTGATCAGACCCACCCTCTCACCATTTCCTAAAAGGTAGGTAAATTGGTTTGAACTAGGCCTCCCACCCCAAATTTGCTCAATAGGTGCAGCTTTTCTTCCTGTGCTGCAAAAGCCTTCCATCTATTCAATGCAGGCAGCTATTCCACTTTGAGATATACAACTACATTGCCCAAGATGCCTCTCCTGCCAAACACTGCCAACCAAAGCAAGATTTTGGATTTACTATTTTGTGATGTTCTCCCATTAATGCCCTCTAGATTTGTACATTTAGGAGTTGTGGAATTGGTCTCCTCCAAAGGGGTGGGAGATTTTCCCCAGTGCCCAGGATCTTCTTTAATTAGCTCCCCCCACCCCAATATTCAGAGTAAGCCTCTATCAGTAACTATCCTAAATATGGGGAATTAAAAGTTAATCAAGGTCCTGTGGGCCTGGAAGTCTATTACTATAACTTTAAAAATGCAGATTATTTTAAGAGATATGAAGTCCCTAAAGACTGAGAAGTCTTCTTTTGTCCAATTTCTATCAAAGAAACAATCATGCACCTCCTTTTATGACCTAGAAGAAAGTAGATTGGGGGAGGAGGTGGAGTTGGAGGAGGCTATCATCTAAATGTAGGTTTATCAGTGAATATGTCCACTGTAACTGAGAAACTCATCTTTTTATTCTCAGAGTAAAGATGAAGTCATCCCCTCCTTGATTGTCATATGGAGTCTCCTCTTTCTCTCTCTATGATGCCCTAGGTCTTTAAACAAGGTATATATCCTTGAACCATCTCATTTCACATTAGAATTTATAGTCATGTAAATTCTCTCAACACATGATATCTAATTTATTTTTACTCTGCTAAGCCATCTTATGCTATTTTGATTACTCATCCAGCTTGAAAAGAGCCCCAAGGGATGGGAGATTTTCCCCAGTGCCTTGACAGAATTAAATACAGGGATCTTCCACAGCCTCGTTATACATCATTTAGTGTTTGAAAGACTGCATTCTAGAGTTTAATTCAGAGACTAGCCTGCACAAGGTCGAGTCCAATTGCAGAGACCACATAAGTGAAAATGAATATGTAAAATAACTAAGATAGGTGAAATCTGTTATTATCAGATGTGCACTGAATTTCTAAGGCAATGTAGTTTATTTTTATGATCAGCCATTAAATTAAACCAGTGTGTTGATAATCACATTTATTTCAGATATCATCTTTTAAGGCTGATTGTTGGAACATTTAACTGGCAATAAGATGCGCCATCATCCGAGCCTCTGGGCTAATTTGGCTATTTATAATTATGAGATTCTTTTCAAAAAAAATTGTTACTTTCCAGCATTAGAGGTCTATGCCTTTCCTACACAAGGTATGTTTAAAAGAAAACAAGTCTCAGACCAGATTCTGTCAAATGTACACAAACATGTATTATCAGGGAAGGTTGAAATGGTCATACAAACACTTATCCCATTGTCCTGCTTTTGTTTGTTTATATGTTTTTAGGTAAATTGACCAGCTTCTTACAGGAAGTATTCAGTTTGATGGGGTCACAACAAAATTTTGACATCAGAACCAGGTGGTAGAGGTGATAGGAGCACTAGATGAAACCATGGTCAGAATTCTACTCACAACTACAAAAGGTTTGGGCTGCTGGATTTCTTAGTCAAGGGAGGTGGAGCCAGTAGAAATCTTCTTAAACAACCACAGGACTTAACAATTCACCTCACTCATAAACTTATTTCTAACTCTTCCTCTAACAATTAATAAACTCTGAAGCAGAGGACATAGGCATATTTGAAACTCTTGCTTTGGTCCCTTCTGGAATCTAAATTCCTGATAAGGGTTCTTTGTATATTAGCTAGTAATTAGTTATTAATCAGCCTAAGTCACAGATAAAAGTAAAATATAAAGTAGTTGCCATCTGTTTTGCCTGTGTTTTTAAATTCCCCTCCTTCTAGTCCCCAGTGTTCCTTAAGAACAAATATAACCCATGTCAAACAGCATGCTTTCTACATATAGCCATGATCCCAATCCTTAAGCCCCTCCCAGCCCCTCTATTATCCTGAGATTGCCACCACTGAATTTCTCCTGTAGAGAAATAACAGAACCTCCACTACTGGAATCCAAATCCAAAGATTTCATAGCTACTTGGATCCATATCTAGCAGATGCTGTAATGTCTGGCTCAGATCCACCTTCAGGAATGTTCTGGAGTCTTCCCTATGCAATTTGGGGTTCTACTGGAGGCAGACTTCCTTGTGAGCTCCTCCAAACTCTGGCTACTTTATCAAAAGTTACACCCCCAAGAATAAATGCCAATATTTTGTCACAGCACTTCTGAAGGTTCATCCCAGCTTCAGGATGCCTAAACTTCAGGTTCTGTCCAGCCCTGCTTCTGCCCTTTCCCAGAGAGCTTGATCCCCAAAGCACTTCCTCATAAGCCTCCTACACTGACTTTTACTTTAGTGTCTTATTCTTTTGGAACAATTTACTCTAAGGTCACAGGCTCACAAGGGCTGCCCCTCACTCTTGCAGCATGTATGACACCCACACCAGAAAAGGAAGCATCCAACATAGACCACTGAACAAGCCGGGATCCCCTGAGCTACACACCACCCACACTGGCTGTTCTGGGGATGCCCTCATTCTGCTGTAGGGTTCTTATTTCTTGGTTTCGATCGCTTGCTGAGATTTTCAAAATATGATTTTGAAGCATGATAGCTTAAATTTAGTTTTAATTGTATTCAGAGTATGCATACACTTAGCCAAAAGAGTCAATTCTACAAGGTTTGACAGAGACTGTTGGTTGGGCATTGACATCAGTTCTCACCTTTTTTGATAAGAGCAATTTTGAGTGAGTTTTAGCTAAGTCCATGAATCAATGCATTACCTGGCTTCCCGTGCAGTTTGGCAAGGCCTCGTGCCCACAAAGTGGCCAATGAATGCATGCCATTCTAGGGTACTCCCATTCAGGCAGCAAACACCTATGCTTGCCTGACGTCACCCCCTTTCTACTGGCTGAGATGGCAAAAACTGGAATGGCTTCACCGTTGCCAAAGGAGGAAGCCACATTTGGGGATGTAAAGCTGACCTTGTCACTCATATTGCTTCTCTCTTGAATCTATCAGAAAAAAAAAAAAATGTATATACCCATCTATTTGAAGCCTCTGTATTTTGAAGGATATTTTTGTTAAAGCAGCTTAGCCTATACCCTCATCTGTGTAGCTTGTTTACATTTAGAAGAGAACAATCTTCCCCATCCTCTCCAGTCCATTCCCAGGAACCATCACGATATATTTACATAATACATTTCCATTTGGTATTTCATATTGAGGCATTATCTAGTGAGCTCCCAATTTGAAAAAGTGAATATTCCTCCTTTTTCTCCTTCTTTACTCCCTCATCATACCTCTGTATTTGCTACTCACTCAAAAACACTTGTGCTCTATTTTTTAGTAAATATTTAGCATTTCCATAATTACTAGAGCGCAAATGTTATATAAAACTGGCCCCTGTGGTGCTCTTTTCTTTTCTGGAATAACATTTTGTTTTTCTCTAGAGTAAATATTGGGCTTTTTTTTTTTTTCATTTTCTTAGCTTCCCATTGACTTCTCACCCATTCATAAACACTCTCCCCAATTGTATGATCTCTCACTATGTTCAAACACACTTGAGATGCAATCAGCTTCCTCTGTTTGTGGAAGTATTTCTAGAACTTTCTGAACGCTCCACCTGAGCTGTTTGGTCCCTAAACCCAACAGGTGTGATCTTAACTGGACACAGCACCAGTTCCATCTTTTTGGGTTGCTGTGCAAATCTTAACCCCTCCAATGGACTGCAGGGGCTGCTTTGCACAGAACCATGTTTCCTTCCATCTGACTTGAGAGAGTGCCATATGTAATGTTCTGGTAGATGTTTTCTCCTGAGGACATTAATGCACAATGAAGAAATCTCCAAGCTGGATCAATGTCTTTCTTCTTGGGGTTTAGATTTAAAACTCCTCCTATATGTTAGGCAGAAAAATGGACACCAATTAACTGTCTTCTAAAAAATAAAGGAACTCTAACTCAAGGTATTACTGCTTCAAATTTAATATTAAGTTTATACCTCTGTACATGGATACAGGCCAACCTTCAATTTGACAGAATCTCCAAATATTTTGGGTATGGTACTAGTGCATAATCTTTTGGTCTTTGTCCAAGTTCAGGTTTAGGTATAACTCTTACTGAGAATGCCTGGAATCTAAACAGCCTAGTTTAGAGCTTAAACAGAACACCCTTTTATTGTCCTTTTATTGCCAAGCCAGGCAGAATTCCCTATCCCCACCCCAACAGCCAGGGAATTCTGAAAAGATAATTCTCCTTGGAATATCTTATTATAAAGGTAAACCCTTATTATAAAGCCTGAGAGAATACTTCAAAAGACAGCTACTGGTCCACAATTGTCAGGCTCATCTTACTTCAGTATCTTCCCTAAATTAAAGTGTGATTTTTTGGGTGCCTGAAAAACCAATATGGTGTGAAAGCTTATCAGCTGAGACTAGGCATGGAGAGTGTAGTGAAGATACTTATTTCCCACTAGAGACTGAAATAAGCTAAACCACTGAATGCAATCCCCAAAAATGTGTTCACACACACACACACGCACACACCCTTACCACCACTACCAAACTCAAAAACCTAATTCAAGTAGCATGCTTGTTACATACTTGATAAACTCAGTGGTTTATACTTTCAGTCTTACAACTGACATTTCAAAAATTTTGGAAATTATTAGTTGAATTCCAGTCATTTATAAAGGCACATCTAAGTGGAAATATCTTTGAATTTGTGTTTTCGCAGTCATCACCACATGTTTCCATACATCTACAGGACTCATGTTAGGTACTGGCTGCCACCCATCCAGATGGCTAATGAGAAAACAAAATGAGATATATTAAGTAGCAAACAGGAAGAGAAGTTGGGAATTTTATTCAGACCTCCAAGAAAGGATTGACTGTATAGTAGTGAAAATGGGGAGGCAAACAGTATGGGAAGGAGCCAGTACAATTGTGGGGTGCAGAGTAAGAGATGGACCTGATCTAGGTGGAGCCTATTTAGGGAGCAGCAAGTCTGCCTATAACACAGCATTCAGGTGTAGGAATAATAAGAGAGCTCTGTGAAGGGGTAAATTGATTCTAACTTGTGGTTGAGCTGAAATGCCAACTTAAGGGATTTGGACATCTTGAAGGCATTGGGAAACCACAGAAGGTTTCTGCTGTCGTTTAGGGGTGTGGGTTTGGTTAAGGAGGGGAGGAAATGTGATATATACAAGCACTGCTTGGAGATGATTCATCTAACCATGGTGTGTGATGGGTCAGATGGAGAGGAAGTGAAATTTGGGAGCTAAAGGCTGCTGCAGAATCAGGGTGAGGAAATAAGAGCCAGGCCTGAGGCTACCAATTAATTATTAAGCAGCTCTGCTGTAATCTACATGATAGGTGCTCCACTACTTCACACCTTGTCTCAGGTAACCTTTACAACACCCCATGGAGTAGACATTGCCCCATCTCACAGGTCAGGAAACTAACTCTGAAAGGCTCAAGATCAAATAACTAGACAACTACACGGGTGGGATCTGAAGCCCCCTCACCCCCACTCTTTTTTTCCTGATGTCAAGGGTCATGTTCTTTCTACTAGGACCTATCAGCCTTATGTTTTTAATAATGGTTAATTACAGCAATGACAGAGGACCTGGAAGCACCCCTCTTTAGGAAGGTGTTATCCATTCCACCTCAGTGTCCTTATATCACAATCTCAGGAGTAACTCAGTCTCCTCTTATTTCCAATTGGGATTTACAGAGTGAAAACCTTTCCATGCTGCAAGAGTCTCCCTAAGGGCCAAGCCCTATGATCACTGTGA
The DNA here is from genome assembly GCF_000260355.1 of Condylura cristata. Classification (NCBI taxonomy): domain Eukaryota; kingdom Metazoa; phylum Chordata; class Mammalia; order Eulipotyphla; family Talpidae; genus Condylura; species Condylura cristata. The sequence goes on along the minus strand of NW_004567118.1, from coordinate 42,716,532 downwards.
GATGGAAAGTGAGTAGCAAAACATGCTTCAGGTTTGTGGGAAATTGCGGAGGACAAGACAGAAATCATAAAGGCACAATTGAATTACGTTGTGTCGTGGCCCCTGGGATAACAGCTGTTTTCGAGGTCTAGAATTGTTCTCATTAGGAAATTAAAAACGTGAAGCTCCCAGTCTGCAGCTTTGCACTGCTCTGGCCACGTGGTGACAGGAAGCCCTGTGTTTGTACAGGTGGGAGCCAACAGCCTCACAAAGTGGGTGGCTGGAAGTCCTGCCCGAGCACAGGTGGGGTAGCAGAGGAAAAGCAAACCCAGGAAGGAGCTTGTGTGTTCTTGGTGTCAGCTGCCCTGTGCAGAGAGGAGTGGCCCAGCAGGCCTGCCCATGTTGGTGGGTCATTTTGGAGCCAGATTCAACTAATAGTTGGTACCCTTTCCACCATACCTGATGCAAAAGAATTTGGTCCTGGCATAAATTCAATGCCCTTTTCTGAGCAGATTCGACAACCCAACACCTTTAAACACAGCTGAGAACAACCAAAACCAAATATGCTTTTAAAAAATTTAAGAATTTCGTATATTTTTAAAAAAAGACATTTGTTTAAAAGCAAAGGAATTAAGTCATGCAAGACCAAGGAGAGCGTCAGCCGCAGGTCTGGTGTCTGGGAGGCAGACCCAGGTCAGGTGGGACCACCCACATGGCTACAGTGTTGTCACGGTTCCTGTTTTTGAGAGTGATGAGTACATGGGAATTGATGAAAGTATCAAAATCAACTAGTTCTTCCACAGAGGGGCATACATAGACTGCTGCTGACTGTATGTCAACAAGCTAAGATTATAATCATTCCATTTCTGTTTACCTGAGGTGCAAAAGAGAATGAGGAAAGAAAAGATGTGTTAATGCCAGGCTCTGCAGGCACCCCTCTGACCCAGCTCAAGGCCTCTGTGTGCAGACTCACATCGGCCATCTTCTGGGCAGCACGCCACAGAAACCCACACACACAGAGGTTATGGTCCTTGACTCAAAGACAATGAGGGCAAAATTTAGTTACCATGAGCATAAAGCATGGTGGTAACACCAGTCTCTACTGGAAATTTAGGTATCAGTGGTCATGTGTTCACTCAAAGGACATTTAACATCAAAGAAAAAGTCAGAAAATGTGAAACATTGCATAGTGAAAACCAGAAAAGGAAAAAGAGAAGGGGAAAAGGCAAAGGTTATCATGAATGTGAGTCTGGCAATCTGAGAAAAGTCAGGTGACCTCAATCAAAGTAAAACAATGGTCTCTCCAAATATAGCCTGGTATCTTTTTTCACTAGCAAATTCATAGAATAAAAATTGTTTCTCCTGGTGAGACAAATGACCCTCTCACATTACTGAGGAACATGCCAGTAAAACAAAAATCGACTGAGAAATATCTACGTGCCAAGAAATGTGTCAGGTACAAAGAACAGAGTCAGGCAATGTCCCTGTTCTGGAAAACTTGTAGGGGAGAAACAAGACACAACCACATCTAAGTAAATATGTAACAGAGTACCAGGTGGAGATGGGGGCTCTGAAGAAAAAGAAATTCTCCAATGTTTGTAGGGTGAGATTGCCAGCACGTGTGGCCAGAGGATCTTCTCTGGCGGGAAGGTGTTTGACTGCAGAACTGAGTGAAAGAGAGAAACAGCTGAGTCGTCATCTCCTAGAGAGTTTTCTGAGAAGAAGAAAGTTGTTGCAGTGTGTGCCTCACCTGCATAAGACCCAGGAGGAGACAGGCTGGAGGCAGTCTACCACATGCTTCACAATACCCAGTACAAAGTGAAAATTAAGGGCCTTTGGTTCAAAAACTATCAAAATATGCAAAACAACAGCAATATTAGAGCACTGAGCCATGTGTGGGTCGTTGTAAACTCAGGGCCATGGCTACAGCTCATGTGGCCTGACCTACCCACAGCAAGGTTTTGAGGTTTCACTCAAAACTGACAGTGGATGCCCTTGTTAGCTGTGTGAGGACCCTAGATTTTACTCCTAGAGTAAATGGAAGCCATTAGCAAGTTCTGAGTAGGGGAGTGGTGTGGCTTAACAAACTTCTAGAAGAATCTCTGACTCCTGTGTGGACATAAACTGGGGACACTAGAAGAGACAGTCAGGAGGCAGCAAAGTGGTTAAAGTGCTGTAATAATAACAATAAAATAAAAATACAGGGCCCTCCCTGGTGGCACAAGAGGTTAGTTCTCAGCACCATGAAGCTATGGCAGCCACTGCAGCATGAGTTCAATTCCCAGCCAGGGAGGTGACCCACATGACATAGTGGATCTCTCCTGTCTCACCTATTATTCTCCTCAGCAGTATATTTCAGTAGATTTGCCTGTTCTGCTCCCCACCGTCTCCAGTGAATCCTCACCAACACACCCCCCACATCTCTGGCCAGCACCCCAGCTCTTATATGTATAAATAAATAAATATTTTAAAATAAAATAAAAATACAGCTCAGATGGAGTTCTTATGTCACAATTAGATACAAATTGTCTAATCAACCCCCTAAATGGATGATTTCTTTGGCTCCAACAATGAATGAAACAGCTACTCTGGCAGCTCGAGTGGATTTGGGTAATATACTAACAGGATTCAGGCAGAAAGAGAATCCAGGGCTAAAAATTACTTTTACCTGCTCAGGACAGCCTTACCTCTGTTGATTTGACACCAGGTGGGGAAGGGAACTAAAAAGGACAGAAACACATTCCTCAAAATAATTCTCTCTTGCGGGCTCCTAATCTGGAATGCCATTTCACTTTCTTTAAAAGAAAAGGAAATTCCTGAGGACTTAAAGAATGTCTGTTAAGAATTCCTAAAGGCCTCCCAAGAGGGCAGCTTTAGAATTCTGAAGGAACAGCAGGAAGGGGCAGGCATGTAGGCCTGGCAGAGGTCTATGAGAGGCCTCATTTGTACAGCCACCACTTCCTTCTTCAGCCACCAAAAGACACCTGAAAGGACTAGCTTGGACAACACTTTGAGAGCAGATTTTGATGGAATTATGGCAGGAATATTAAGAATGCTCCTGCTTGAGAAAGGAGGCAAAAGATGCGTAAGAAAAGGGAAATGATTGCCATTGACCAACTGCTTGTAAACACCAGTATTTCTGAACATGAAGTTGTGCCTATTTGTTGTGACCTAGTGATAACTATCTTTAGCAGTGAAGGAAGAATTTTTTTTTAAAGATTTATTCATTTATTCATATAGAACTGGGGTACAGGCCAAAGATGCGGAGGGTAAGAGGATTCACCAGAGACAGAGTGGGGAGCAGAAAAGGCAGATCTACGAAGTACACTGCTGAGGGGAGCACTGGGCAGGTCAGGAGAGGTCTGCCGCCCCATATGGATCTCCTTCAGGGCAGGTGGGAATCGAACTCATGCAGAAGTGGCACAAGCTGCTCAGTGCTGTGCTTTAACCCGCTGCGCCACCAGGGAGGGCCTGAAGGAAGAATTTAAGGTCATCCATTTAGAAATGGGAGAATTAGGATTGCAAGCCAACATCATTTTCCCCTCTTGCCAAAACCACAGTAGTGTTGATTTCAAGAAATGGCCATATATCTCTTGCCTTTCCTCTCAGTGACTCCTGCCCTTGAATCTGTGAGTGTATATGTGTGCTTTAAACAGTAAGTATGGCAGAAGTGGCCTTGTATGACCTCCCAAGACTAAGCCAGGAAAGGGCAGACAGCTTCCATCTGGTTCTTTTGGAACCCTTGCTCTTGGGATATTCCTTCTTGGAACTCAGCAGTCATGCTATGAAGCCCAGACACCTAAACAAGTCACATTGGTGCCCTGGTGAAAACCACATTGACTCAGCATGGAGGAACCCATCTCAGGGAACAGAGCTGTGGTAAAGAACCATCCTGGGCACAAATCCTACAAATCCAGCTGCTCCAGTCTGCCCAGCTGAGGCCACCAGCATCTTGGAGTATAGATAAGTCATGTCCATGGTGCCCTTTCCAAAGTCTTGACCTATAGAATCTATAAACACAATCTGATAGTTGCTGTTTTCGACCATTAAGTTGGGGGGGGTGTTCATTGTGTGTCAACAGACAACTGGGCTGGTAATTCTGCCTAAAACTCACTTGAAGGTGTTAGTAGATCTAAGATCACAAGTCTATTAGGAATGAGCAATATGTGCCATCATTTTGAAATACTTGCAATACAAAAATAACAAACTAATCCTTTCAACTTTGTCCACTTTTTCAGAAATGTATTGTAAATCCTGTCACTAAATAATAGATATCTGAAACAGACGGTTCTCTGACCAAATTACTGATATATCTTGCTACGTATATTGTAAAGGAAGTGTTTCTGGTTTGTGCCAGATCATTAAGGTCTCCTTTAAATACAATAATTCCATGTTCCATAATTTATAAAGTTATTTGGAACTACATGACAAATGACATCTTAAATCAATGTTTGGTGGAAACAATTCTAAATTAAAGTTTTGAATAACTTCAATTTTTTTTCAAGAGTGATATATACCTATATCTATATCTAGATACATAAAAGTTTTTTTTTAATTTATTTAGATATAAGAACTGGGGTGTAGGCCAGAGGTTATGAGGGGTGAGAGGTCACCAGGGACAGAATGGGGAACAGAATAGGCAGATCTATTCAAATATACTGCTGAGGGGAGAAATGGGTAAGACAGGAGAGGTCTGCTGAGCCATTATGGGTCAGCTCTCTGGCTGGGGATCGAACTCATGCTACAGTGTCTGACAACAACTTGATAGGACTAAAACTTAACCCCTGCACTACCAGGGAGGCCCTCAAGAATAATGTATTTTAAGCTATATTTCATGCACAAGAAGTCTTAGTCAAATTTATATTTCTTCAGATAACCAAAACATGTTCAGATTATATTTGAACATTTCTCAGCACTCTATGTTGTATTTTTTTTTTGCTTTTGACAAGTATTTTTTAAAGATATAACTTTCCTTAAATATTTTGTAAAGATACAACTTTCCCTTAAAAAATCCCCTTCAACTAAAAATACACGATATTGAAAATAAAGTGGTTGCGTTATCTAAGCTCACTTCTCTGTAGCATTTTGTAAAATTTCATGACCATTGGGAGTGAAACTTTGTGCTTGATTTCAGGGAGTCTGGAACAAAACTTGGGTATGAAGACATAAGTGTGCCGGGAGCTGGGTGACACAGTCTGGCCCTTCTTTGAAGCTATTAGGCATGCCCGTGGCGGGACACAACAGCTTGGAATTTCTGGGATTAAATAATTCTTCAAGAATAATTTTTGAAAGAGAAACAGAGGCTTTTTGAATAGAGCTTGGGAAAATATGTGAAACAGAACTGGGACAACATAGAATGCATAATAGTTAAAGAGGGATGTTTGGCAGGAACTGTTAATGACAGAAGGGGAAAAGTGAGAACAAAGCAGTGGGTGATTGCGAAGTAACACCAAGAGAACTGAATATCCTTGTCACCAGAGTGACTGTCATGTCAATGGCAAAGACTGTGTTTCTCCTGGCAGGCCTCCTACCTCAAGGGTCCTGTCTGTTGCATGAATGGGGCGATGCCATACCCATGAACTTCAGATTCCTTTTGTGTGTGCACACTAAGGATTGTGGCAGAAAACCACATGAAAGATTTGGGTTGCTGCAGTGATAAATCTTCTGGAAGAATAAATGGCTCTGATGACTTCCATGCTACCATCTGGACTGTGGTCATTTTGAAGGTTAACTCTTTACTTCTTTTAATTGGTATGGCTAACATTGCTTATGTTGTTAGATTAAAAATAAAGCAAGGGAAATCCACCTCCCCACCACAAAGCACACAGACTTAATGCAGCTAGAGGTTTGCTCAGAGCTTGTCAGGAATGACTCATCAAGATACTTGAAGCCAGAGGTTCCAATAAATCTAAACATGTGATAATGCCTGTTTTTGTTGGATTTAGTAAGGCAAGGCCAAATAGTCAGATCTACTACATGTATGTGGTGAGCAGTTTTTTATAAAACAATTATTCTCAAGATTGCCAGGATACTTGTGTGATCATGCTGTATCTAGGAGACTTAATTGCCATTGAGAAAAACATATACAACTTGATAGAGCATTTCTTGAAAACAGTCACTACATTTTATACTGCTGTACATTCCCCATTTAGTAGCCACTCCTATAATAAGGTTAGGTACCCAGAAACTACTGAGATGAATTTATATGTAAAGGATTCATTAAGAAGGTTGCTTACAGAGGAGATCAGTCAAGAGGGAGGGAAGCTGGCTAGTGAGGATGCTGTTTTCAATGGAGCCCTTGAGAGACGGTGTCAGTTTGATTCTGTAGGGACCCAGTGGTATATCTCAGAGTGTGTCCCAAGTGACGGCAAAGAAATTGGACTTTCCTATTTTCTAAACATAAAGTCCCCTTGGAAATAAGACTAATAAAAATTTCCAAATATGAAAATAATTTGGGAGAGTTAAAAATTTGTAAAGGAATCCTGTTCAAATGTGGTTAAGATATGAGTGCACTTCTCAGTTCCTCTTATAAATAAACGGTTCCAAATGCCTAAGCCCTTTGCTTATTGCCCTGTCCCCCGCAACCTTGAGTCTTCTGTAAGACTGGAGTCAGAAGGCTGGACATATCCTAATTATTCCAGAAACTAATGCTCCTTACATTCTCAGTTATTATTATTTCATTCCACAACAATCATCTCCTCGGGAGTACAAGGAACTCAGAAAGAATAGTGGGATCTAATCTATATTGAACAGTTATGTTTTCATTCACTGAGTAACCAGTTGAATAGATATCCACTGTGTGACTTTAAGGTTTAGGCATTGTGCAAAGTTTTGTAAATACAAAACAACAAAAGAAACATCCTTGGAACAAAACCTATTAAGGATGGAGGGGGACATGAAACTGGAGAGGTAATCAGGATTGTTTTGGGGGAACTTCTCCAAAACTACTAAATAGTCAAGTTTCACTGGTTCTACTTCCTGAAGCTCTTTGCTGTATTTAGGAGAGCCTGAGACTGCAAGATGCAAATATATTCCAAAATTCCTCTCACCCAGCTCCAAATCAAATGCTTCATGCAAGCCAAGCCTCCAGGGCCTGAATATAGGGTGTAGATGATTCTGTTATTTTAAGCAGGTTATTTTAAAAAAATAAGCAATATTCTAATTATTTCCCCTTTCTCCTAACTTGTTTTTATATGTAAGTTTTTATTATTTTAAAATTATAGTCTCACTTGACAACTTGGAGTTTCCTTTTTGACATGCAAAAGAAATGTTTTGTAATTTTAAGTGCAATCATTAAAAAGAGTGATAGAAGTTCTAAGAATGACATACCAATAAAGATTTTCTGCTTTGGGTTTAGCATTGTAAAAATCTAGTTTCATTATAATGCCTATTTCTCTCAGATTACAATTGTCTGGCTGGCATGAATGTTAATTTCCTTTTTCATAACGTTAATTGTGTGGTTTAGACTAACAACCACCTGATCTCTCTGGAAGTCATGAACTATAAAGGAGGGGTATCACCCAGACTATTACCTTACCACCCCCAAGCCCAGACCACAACAGATTGTCCCCTAGAGACTTTCCAAGGGTGAAGGGGATGACTCTGCTGATACCTTGATTTCAGACTTGTAGCTTCCAGAACTGTGACAGAAGGAAGTTCTATAATTTTTTAAGCTACCTTATTTGTGGTATTTTGTTTTGGCAGTTCTAGGGAAAAAGATGACTGGAGCTTCAGGATTTGCAATCTTGAGATGCTGTTTAAAAAGAATCAAAGAAGACAGCCTGAAAACCATGGCAGTAATCTTGAGAAGTCAATCCCAGTTTGGCCACTTTACTCTCCTCCACCCGTTTCCTTGTCCTAGATGCTTGCTGATAGAAAGCCTTATGTACCTTATGTAACTCATCTCCAAAACCAACAATCAGCTATCTAGAAAACTGAACAAAAGCCAGTGTGTGGAGGGAGAGAATATATAGGAATAAGTTTAATTAAAGAGGTGAAAGAACTGTACACTGAAAAAGAAAAAGATGCTCATGAAAGAAACTGAAGAAGACAAAATTAAATGAAAAGATATCTCATGTTTAAGAATTAGAGAATTCATATTGCTAAAATATCCACATTCCACAAACCAGTCCACAGACTCATGCAACTCCAATTCTGTGGCCTCTATTCTACTCCTAGTCCCTCTGCACCTAGGCACTTCTGCAGGACTGCCTTAAAACAATGACCCATATCACAGGGGGCCTGGGATGCCTAGGCAGCCTTTGACTGATTGTGTGGTCAGGGTCTGGGAATAGCTCAGAAAGTACACCAAGGACCTTTAGAGGAACTACTCCCTGCATATGTGACTGACAGGGTCTGAGGCAGTCTGGGAATAGCTCAGAAAGTACACTAAGAACCTTTAGAGGAACTACTCCCTGCATATGTGACTGACACATATTCCTTATTAATAGTCCTTTGTCTCCCCTGGATACTGCTCCCATAAAGTTGACTATTCTTTGCTTTCCCTAGACTCCATTCTCTTGGCACTGTGACATAATTAATCATGCTCATTCACTATTACTAAATAAATAGCAAGAAGGCTACTTACTGGATAGCATTATCTTGCCTTGCAATCCTGCTTCACAATTCATCTTTTGGCATGTCCCCAGGGATACACTGGTTTGTCCTCAACCACCAGAGCTGGCACCCAAATAGGGACATGAAATATCCCAGAACAGGGATTTGAAACAGAAATCAGTGCTAGGGTACACTCGTTGGTTCCTCAAAACCCAGTGAAGGAAATGATGACCAAATCAACTATAATGTAGGTTCACTGACCTCAGAGTTAGAGACAGATAGGAAGTGAAGAGCTAGCTCTTTTACAAGTCATATATTTCTGTTTTTCCTTCTTTCTCTTTCTCTCTCTTATTCTCAAATTCTTCATTTCCTTTCTATCAGGTCCATTCACCTGCCACAAAAAATTAATGGTAGGCCTGGGTTAGCCATTTAAAAAACTAAAATAGATGGTTGCCATCTTCTTAAAGACTCTTATGACAGGATAAACCGTACGTGAACCAGAAAAGGGGGCTAACCCCACTCTGCCAGACTCAAGACAACGTTTGGTCATCGTATGAAGTACCATGGTCTTTTCACAGAAATAGAACAATCAATCTTAAAATTCACATGGAACTACAAAAGACCCTATCTAACTAAGAAAAAGGAACAAAGCTGGAGATAACATACTTCTTAACTTCAAACTGTATTACAAAACTATAATAATCAGAACAGCATGGCATTGGCTTAAAAACAGACAATGGAACAGAATTGACGGTCCAGAAATGAGCCCATACATATTTTACCAATTAATTTATGGAAAAGGAGCCAGGAATATACAATAACAACAACAACAACAAAAATCTCTTTAACAAATGGTGTTGGAATAACTGATCAAACACAAAAGAATGCAAAAGAGTGAAACTGGACCACTGTATTACCATACACAGTAGAAAATTCAAGATGTATCAAAGACTTACACATGAGACCCAAAATCTTAAAACTCCCAGAAGAAAACAGGGAACAAACTCCCTCACATTAATCTTGGCAATGATTTTTTTCTTTAATTTGACACCAAAGGAAAGCCAAAATAAACATATGTAAAGTGAGACTACTTCATATATATCACATAAACATCATTTGTTTCTCAATTTGATGAGGCTATATCAAATTTAAAAGCTGCACAGCAAAAGAAGCCATCAACAAAATAAAAGCCTAAAAAAATGCAAGAAAATATATACCAGCCATGTATCTGATAGTATTAATATACCCAATATAGAAAAGAATCCATATAACTCAATGTGAGAAAAAAAAATTCAACTTTACAAAATGGACAGAGAATCTGAATAGGCATTTTTCAAAGAAGTCACATAGATAGTCAACTGGTACATTAAAAAATGCTCAGCATTATTAATTATCAGGGAAATACAAGTGAGGTATTACCACATACCTGTTAGAATGGTTATTATTAAAATCACAGAAAATAAAAGGTGTTGGTCATACGAGGAAAAAAGGGAACACTTTGTACTATTGCTGAGAGCATAAATTGGCGCGATACTATGGTCCTTATGGCACTAACTTAAGTAAAACATTGTCAGAAAGACAAATGTCATATTAGCTCACCTTTTGAATGTGGAATCTAAATATAAAACAAGAAAATCAAATTCACAGATACAGAGAACAAATTCACAGTTATCAGAGGCAGAGGGTGGGGTCCAGGCAAAATGAGTAAAGAGGGTCAAAAGTTAAAAACTTCCAAGCAAAAAAATAAGTAGTAATGGAAATATAATGTACAGCATGATATTATAGTACTATATTATAGTACTATATTTTTGAAAATCGTCACAAGAGTAGATCTTACAGGGTCTCATCACCAAAATTTTTTTAACTATGTGTGGCAACTGATTTTAAGTAATCTTAATGTGGTGATCATTTACAATGTATACAAATATTGGATCACTATATTGTACAAAGCAATTTAATGTTATATGTCACTTATACCACAGTAAAAATAAAGAGAAATAAAATAAAATACGGAGAAAAGGCAGGAAGGAGCAAGTAGATTATTTCTTATGTTTCTTTAAATTCCCTACACCCAATAACAGACTTATTGAAACATTCATCTTTCTGTCTATCATCTTCTGAAGGTATAGTGATTTCACTAAAAGATCACCTTCATTTGACTCCAATTTCTTCCCCTTTACCCCTTTTCTTTTACTCTTGATCACTGGGCCTCTAACTTTAAAAGGCAAAAGATTTATACGATCTGAAGAGGAACCAGAGTATGGGCCTCTAACTTTAAAAAACAAAAAAACAAAAAAACAAAACTTCATATAAACTTCACTAGGGGCTACCCTAGTTAAAATCCTTGGACCCCATGTTCATTTTTTCTTTACTGAGTTTAAGTGCTCTCCTTGAAGCTAATTGAGTCCTCATAGGAATACTCTAAACTCCACACTCTTATCAGGCTACTGTCTTTGACAGAGTTCTCACGTGAACCCAGTTCAAGTTGTATGCAGGAACAACAACATGAATCGGAATCCACTCAGGAAAACCGAAGTCATGCTATACTGAGGGATCCATGCAGAATTTTGTAGATCACAAAAAGTGTAGTAGACGGAATAAACAAGGGTGCTGGGACAATGGAAAGGACACAGAATTCAACAAGGAAAACTGAGATATAAGGAACAGTTGGAAGCTGTTATCACCACAAAGGCCAGAAGATCTTAGTAAGGAGGTGGTGTTACTAACCTTTCAGCAAAGAAAGAACCCCTGCCAGGTACAGTGCAAGTTCCCCAGTTCTTGTATGCATAAATAAATACAAATAAATCTTTAAAAAACACATCAGTGGCATTTTTCAAAGTACTAGAGTAAATGCTGCTGAAATTCATACAAAATCATAAAATACCCCAAGTAGCAAAAAGAAATTTGAAAAAGAAGAAAGATACTATAATAATTAAAACAGCCTGGTAGTGGAACAAAAACAGACCTGTGGAATAGAACCGAGAGTGAAGCCCAGAAATAAACCCACATAAATGTAGACAGTTACTCTATGAAGCCAAAAACATACACTGAACAAGCATAGCCTCTTTAATAAATAGTGTTGGGAAAACTGGACAGCTACATGCCAAGGAATGTGAAACTAAGCCACTATTTCACACCATACACAAAAATCAATTCAAAATGGATACAAACCTGGATGTAAGACTTGAAATAAATAAAATTCACAGAAGAAAACACAGGGAAATATTTCATAACATAAGCTTTAATGATGCCTTTAGGATTTCATCCCTAACAGCAAGAAAGATAAAAGAGAGCATAACTGACTATAACTATATCAAACCACAAAGCTTTGGTACAGCAGAAGAAACCATAACTAAAATAAAAAGACACCCTACTGAAGGAGAAAAATATGCACACCAAAAACCTGATAAGGGACAGATACCAAAGATAAACAAATAACTCACTACAAAAAAACAAACAAACAAAAAAATAAAAACAAATAGCCCAATCAAAACATGGGTAAAAGAACTAAACAGACACTTCTCTAAAGAAGGTAGAGACTGCAAACAGGCACAGGAAAAATTGTTTGTCATCCCTTATCACTGGGGAAATGTAAATGAAGACCACAATAACATACCATTTCACACCTGTGAGAATGGCCCATATGGAAAAGAACAGAATGGAGAACCAGGAATCCTGGTACATTGCTGGTGGGAATGGAAGGCAACCTTTGTGGAAAGCAGTATACAAGTGTCTCAAAACAGTAAAAATGGATCTATCATTCAACCCAATATAATTCCATCCACAGGCATCTAGTTAATTCATAAGTTCCAATAGGAAAGGAAACTTGTACTCCCATATTTATTGCAGTGCTGTTTACCACAGCAAAATTATGAAAACAACCTAAGCGCCCCAGAACATATGAGTGGATCAAGAAGATGTACTTTATATATACATAATGAAATACTACTCAGAGATCAAAAAAGATAAATCTCATGCCATTTATAGCAATATGGATGCAAAATAGTGCCAGCTTTACCTCTTCTTTTCCGATTTGGATTCCTTTTTATCTTTTTTTCTTGCTAACTGCTTTAGCTAGACCTTCCAATGCTATGCAAAATAGTTGTGGTGAAAGTGGACATCCTTGTCTGTACTAGACTTTTTTTTTTTTAAGATTTATTTATTTATGCATACAGAACTGGGGTACAAGCCAGAGGTGCATAGGTGGTGAGAGGACAGAGTGGTGAGCAGAACAGGCAGACTGAGAAGTACACTGATGAGGGGAACAGGGAGTGAGCCAGGAGAGGTCTGCCACGCCATGTGGGTCACCTTCAGGGTGGGGATCGAACTCATGCTGAAGTGGCTTCAGCTTCCTAGTGATGTGCTTTAATGTGCTGCGCCACCAGGAAGGGCCCTCCTGTACTAGATTTTAATGGGAAAGCTTTCAGTCTTTCATCAGGGTATGACGTTGACTGTGGGCTTATAGTAAAAAGTCTTTATTATGTTGAAGCATGCTCCATCTAGTTCCAGTTTTCTGAGGGTTGTTAACATAAATGGGTGCTAATCTTAACAAAAAGTGATTTCTTTGAATTAACTGATATGATCTCGTGACTTTTATCTTTTCTTTTGGTAATGCGTACTGCAAAATCATTGACTGATTTTCAGATTTTAAATCATCCTGTATCCTTGGAATGAATTTGCACATTATTTCTTATAAAGTATATGGTCTGACATCCATACAATGAGCAGTGCACCAACCAACAATATAGAATATTTGTTTGAGACCATGTTGTCTTGAAATAGAGATTTTTTTTAATACTTTTTTTAAAAGATTTATTTATTTATTCATACAGAACTGGGGTACAGGCCAGATTCCGAGGGTGAGAGGATTCACCAGGGACAGAACAAGAAGCAGAACGGGAAGGCAGATCAACCAAGTACACTGCTGAGGGGAGCAGCATGTGGGTCAGGAGAGGTCTGCCGCACCATGTGATCACTTCCGGGGCAGGCGGGGATCGAACTCATGAGGAAGTGGCTTAAGCTTCTTAGTGCTGTGCTTTAACCCGCGGCGCCACCAGGAAGGGCCCAAAATAGAGATTTTTAAAGTACTAACTAGATATAGAGTTAGGGTTTTGAAGACCTGAAGAAGTAAGAAGTTAGCATGTTTCATAGAACAGTTTCCCACAAACAGAAATGGTCTGAAGAGCTGTAGGCAAGGATACCTGAGCTACCAATCTTTGTTCCCACTCAATGCCAAATTGTTGCAGGACAGTGATTGAAGAGTGTGTGATTTCCTGGATAGAAGGATTCTTATGCCTTATATTTTATATGTGTGTATTGTCAGGTTGACATTTTGTTTTAATAGTTAAATCATTATATTTATTTTTTCTTCATGGAGGTACATTCAGCTTCCTCAGAGAAATGGATTTGCAAACATCCACTAATTCATTCCTTCACTCATTCAAATAATTGATGTTATGAACCAAATCCCATATGTCAGGCATTTGGGAAAAAACAAACAAACTAGAATACATCAAGTGAAGGGGGAACTTTTTAAAAAATGAAGGTGACTGTGCTTAGAGACAGGTTTTTAAAGTGACATCTTAGTTAAAATGAAGTTAATAAAGGGGACCCTAATCCAATACTACATAAGAAGAGCTTAGGACACAGACACTCTCACAGAGAAAATCTTTAGGAGGACACAGGTAGGTATAGCTAGGTACAAGCCAAGGAGAGCGGCCTTGAAGAAAACAATTCTGGCACATATTGAGATCAGGCTTATAGCATCCAGAATAGTGGATGCTGTTGTTCAACCACACATTCTATAGTATTCTGGCAAATGAATATACTTATCTTGGAAATTAAAAAAAGAAAGCTGGGATCTCCCTGGTGGCGCAACGGGTTAAGCACCACACTTTATAGCTTTACAGCTTTATAGCTCTCTGAAGCCACAGCAGCACTAGTTCGATCCCTGGCTAAGGAAGTGACCCAAATGGAGTGGCAGTCCTCTCCTGATCTGCACACTGCTACCCTCAGCAGCGTATTTCAGTAGATCTGCCTGTTCTGTTCCCCATTCTGATTCTGTCTCTGGTGAATCCCCTCACCCACCACAGCTCTGGACTGTACCTCAGTTCTGTAAGCATAAATAAATCTTAAAAAAAAAAAAAAGCTGTATTTTATTACATGCACCTTTTCAAGGACAGGGTTGGAAATGAACTCTTCCTCCCTCTTCCAAACAAATAAAATTGATTTTTAAAAATGTTTTCACTGAAATTATTTACATGTTGTAGCTCAATAGGAAAACCTCTATAGTAACCATAATTTCTGCTCCTTTCACTAAGTATTTCTCACCAGTAACACTTAGCCAACAGATTCATTGTTTTTCACTATAACTACTGAATTATGAGATTATTATGAGATCAAAATATTGTATTATTAGAAAGATTTAAGCTAAATTGAAAACTAGCATAGTTCTACATTCCTTATGATTGTCTGTGTACTTCTAATGGTGTTATAACCACAATGACTTTGACAGAATATTGTTTTATGGAATCATCTGAGAGCACATGGTTTATTTTATGGCATCAGATTAATAAATACAAAGAAATATTTCAATCACATTTTTAGGAAGATAAAAACTGAGTTTAGAAAAGTCCTGTAGGAAACTTTTAAAAAAATCGAGATCTGGGCCCTCCCTGGTGGCACAGTGGATTAAAGCACAGCACTAAGAAGCTAAAGCCACTTCAGCATGAGTTGGATCCCCACCCAGAAGGTGACACACATGGTGCAGCAAACCTCTCCTGGCCCGCCCGCTGCTCCCCTCAGCAGTGTACTTCGTTAGTCAGCCTGTTCTGCTAGCCACTCTGTCTCTGGTGAATCCTCTCACTGTCCCTGCACCTCTGGCCTGTACCCCAGCTCTATATGTATAAATAAATAAATAAATCTTTAAAAAAATGGAGCTCACTTGAACTTCATACAAAATATTAACTGGAGCATGGGGATGTGCAGGTGGTGATTTTATGTGGTAAAGGGAGATGGAGAGCAGATCTGTGAAAATATGATGGAGCCTGAGAGTCAATCTTGAAACACTGACTCCTGCTTTTTACTTATAAATAGCTATTTAAGATCTAAGTCCATGGCAGAATTTAAACAGCTCTGGAGGCAAAATCATCTTCATTGGGTACTATTATTTTATTATTATTATTTTTACTATATTAGTTTATTTTTACATATTTTTGTACATTTTTCCATCTCAGTTGCAATCCCCTTGGGTTTCCCATTACCAAATCACCCATTGGGTGCAATTTTACAAATTATTATCGATTACCATTTTTATAGCACTGAGGATGGGTAAAGGAAGCAGCTACCAGATTCTACCTATGAAACGTGACGCCTCACACAGGACCACTGTCATGCGCCACTGTGTCTGTCCCATGTCTTTGTTCACTGGTGGCCCGTGGCTGTCTCCTGCTGAGATTTAATTTACTTCTATTTTTTTTAAAGACCTGTTTATTTTCAAAATTAAGTGAATTTCGGTTTGTTTTTGATAGTTTTAATTAAGATGCCGACTCTCCCACTTGGCCAGACAACTTGTTCCTGCAGTGTCTATTAAATCAAGAACAGGGTTTCCAGGCATGGGGTAGTCACAGCTTGTTTTGAACTATCAAACTGTCCATTAACATGGCTCGCAAGGAAGTTGCTACCACAAAACAGCTGACTCCAGGCTCACGAACTCTTTGCTCAAACAAATAAGTTTTATGAACTGGGTGATACCGTCACTTTGTGCTAGCTTCATTAACCCTTGTTATTTATCCTACGTAAGTGGTTAAACTTAAGGACCTCAATGTTCAGGATGTTTGAAGTAGGAACTGATGATTTTTTTTTTTAGGAACTGATGATTTTTTAAAAGACCAATTTATTGGTTAATTATAACTAATTCCCCAAATCTGTTCTTTTGATGAGAAACGACAGTAAAGTCTTTTTTGCTCTTCTCTGTCAATGGCACATGGATTTAAACAAGTATTTTCCTCTCTGTCTCCTTTGCTGATTCCTAATCTAATTTTCCAATTTAGATTATTTTTTCATAGACTATTTGCAGAACCATTGCCCAAGTTAATAAGGTTTAGAAGATTGTTTTTCCAGAATGCCTCCAATCTGCCATGTTTCCATGTTATTTCTGCAGTTTTTGTGTCTTAAATCCAAGAAGGCATAGCAAGAAGAAATTGCTAATAATTTCAAATTGTTATTGAAAGATACATTTCAGATGATTTTATAAAAATCAGCTTGGCAGGAGGTTAGATTAAAACATATTACTTGAAGTCTAGTATCATTTCAAACTTTTACCTTTTTGGCTTACCAGAGGAACATTTTTTTCCAGTAGAGATAAGAGTAACCTTTTATTTTATTTGTTACTGGAGAAGAGCCAACAGTCTTATTTTCCTAGAAAATTCAGGACCTTAGAAATCAGAATTGCTAGGATATGTTTAATAAGATAATATAAAAAATACTTGCGTAGGAAAGTTCAGCTGGCATGTTAATTTTACTCAAAACTGTCCAGTATGTGAATTTAGTCTTTGATGCACCCTCACTCCTTTTCCCCACTAAAAGTGCATGACTACAATGTCTATACCTGACCACAAAACACTTGCACAGAGCCAGGACCTGCCCTTGTTCTAACCAAGAATCTACAATTTCAGATGATGAGCTGGAATCTTACCAGAAAGGTTACTCAGAGGTCACTCTTGACCAACACCTGGGGTTTTCCTAATTAGCATATCAAATGTGGAAATGGTGAAATAGAGGCCTAGTAAGGATCATAATAAATGAGCTCTAACAGTTGAATTTAGTTATTCAAGATGCAGGAACCAATTGAAAGCTTTTATTTGTTTTTACTACTCCCTTGAATGTAAGGGATGCAACAATCAAAGAGTCTATAGACTGTGCCCTTTGTCATGACACCCAGACTGCATCCAGGCAGTGGCTAAAGAATTCTGATAAGTGAACTCTGCTTCTGGAACAGTGTTGTTTTTCTCAAGTGAGCTTCTTGTGTAGTGGCCACAGCATCTATTGTACAAGGGTAGGAACTGGGGTGCTGTAGAACTAGAGCCTACTTACTTGAGACTGTGCATTTGATAAATGTTTGAAGGCAGTAGAATTTGGTGATGATGGAGAAAGGAATGCAGGGGAGGCATCACAAGATTGAGTTGCACAAAGGGGGGCAGATAGAAGGGGCTAGTGAAGCAATTGACACAGCCATAAAATCAAGGTCCTCAGGCACCAAAGCCATCAGTCCAGGATGTCCGGCATGCCTCAGATGCCTGGATGTCTCCAAGAGGTCCCAGAAGATAACAGACTGTTGGGGGCTGAGCCTGAAAATCAGACCCAAAAGGTAAAAGATAAAGACAAGGAGATGAAGCTCATCAGGAAATCTCTGGTCCTCTCAAGTTCTACCTAGGATAAGAAGAAGTGAGCCCCTCCCAAAGAGAAGCTGCCTATATCAGGGCAGTCTTTCCACCAGCACGGGGCAGCAGCTTCTCTGCCCACCTATGACTATGCAGGTGCTTCTTTCCACCCACTCTCCTTCTGCAGGGCAGCAGCCTCCTGCCTGCCCATGATCAGACTGGGTCTTCTTTGCATTGGCATCCCTCAATGGAGGCTGCTCTCCTAAGACTGCCTGCAACCATGCAGGTATCTCACTCTCTGCAAACCTGTCCCTTTCGGGGCAGCTCTTTCTGCCTGCTTGTGCCTATGCAAGTGTTTTTTCCTCTCCTGTCTCTTCCTAATAAACCTACTTTTTAAATATAACTGAGTCTCTGTCTCATGGAGAATCTCACTGTGTGCCGCTGAAAGGGGAGCTCCAGTGAAACCTTTCCCAGAGTGAACCCAAGGACCCCAAAATCCAAAAAAACATCAGTGATATTGTTTCTATTATAATCTGAGAGTGATGTGGTAAATCACTAACCCTTACCCACATAAAACTCTTTCCTCATACACTATCATTTAAGACCAAAGGGAAACTTAGAGTGAAGCATGGCTGAATGGTCACTTTGGAACACCCACACACAATCAGTTCATGGACTTTCTTCTTTTCTTAGTGCTTTTTCTTTCATTCTCTGTCGTTATATACCTTGTTAAGTCATACAGACCTTCCAGGATCCTGGGCCTGCTCGCTATCTCTTTTTCTCCTCTCCTGGGCTTTCTTTCTTCCCCCCTTCCCTACCCTTCATACTAAAGACCAAACTTCTAACTTGCTGTTGAAGGCTTGGTTGTTACAGTTGAGAGAATTTCTATTTTAAGGGCTATAAATGAGGTTCTGATGAAAGAATTTCAAGCTCTAGGGGAAAAAAGGGATGTTTAATATCAGTTACCCCCTATTTTATCAGGTGTCATTCACTTAATCAGAAAGGCCAGCCACTGATCACACAATGCAATTAATAGGAGGAACAAGTGGAAGCAGAGATGGCTCTGGGCATCTGGGATGGAGTCCATTTGTGTCTACATGTACCTTGTCCTCACCAGGATTCTAACCTCTGAGCTTTCTCTAGCCTTCTTCTAGTGATTTCTTTTTTTTTCTAGGGAATTGTTCATTTCATTAGCATCCAATATTCTGAATGCTAGAATTACAAACCATTATTGAAAGGGTATCATTGAAGCTTGTGGGTTCGTGTGTTATTTTTTTAAATGACCTACTTAATCATTACCAAAGCTTTCATGTTCCAAATCCAGTGCACAGGAACCAAAGGGGGGAAATGTTGTGGTTTAAAGTAGTCCAGAGGGAAAGGCCATTTTGAATACAAGTGTTAGCCCCAAATTGCATGCTGCATTGTCAACTTCAGCCTCACCATTAGTTGCTAGCTAATGGTGATATTCTATTTATGAAAAGATAAATGCCAAGTACTTCCTATAAATTAATATTATTTATTTATATTAGAATATTGCCATTAAACTTATAGATGTTTTCACTTTTATTTTATAGGTAAAGTAATTGTAGCAGGTGCTATTGTTGCATCACCCACAAGTGTTTCCTGTCAATTCAGTGCTGGTCTGGCCCTTTCTAGCTGCTGGGAGCTAACTGCATCTCTTTGTTGAGATAGGCCACTCACTTGAGAGAGAAATGATGAATATACCAAATATCCCTGCCTGACAGCCTTTACAATAATTCACTGTGGTTGTTGTATAAATACCCCACTTTCCTCTTTTCAACAGTATTACATTTTTGGGTGTCCCCTAAAGGATAGATCACCCCAAGATGTCCAGAACAGGACTCCCCAAGATCTCATTTTGGCTTGTGAATTATTGTTTCAGATTTTGTTTCTGGAGAGGCACAAAGTAAGACAGAAACTAAAGTTCAGAGAAACTAGGTAATTTCCTTAGGTATGCATTCTTGTCAATGGCTGAAGGAATTCCTCAATATTATCTAGTACATCTTATGGTAAAATATGTTAGTTGCATAGAATTTCACTTATCAAGTAGTAATGCATGCATTAAAAGCACTAGAAATTTTATTACAAATAACAATTTTATTATTATAAAAACCATTAGCAGATTATAAGATCCTATGTTATGTTACAATATTCTATCATAATATTCTGTCAAATGGCAGAATTCTCTGACTGCTCTCCATTTATTATCCTTTGCTGTGTCAGTATTACTAGCCCTGTATTTAGTGAGATTAGCTGTGCATAGTAAAGAACCATAATATATTGTACTCTTCAGTAGAAAAGAAATAAATTATCACTTTCTAAAGCATTTTTTCTTTAAAAACTTGCTAAAGCACATTTAGAACCTCATAACTTTTGAGAACACTGCCTTGAAGTCACTTCTTCTGAAAAATGCTTTCTATTGCCAAGAAATTCCAAGCAACTTGACTGCTTTTGCTTTTCGTTTGCAATATGGGCTCCATATTGCCAAGCACATGAAGTTTAATCTGCAGGAATTTCCCTCCAGTGTGCAAAATGAAAGGGTTTCAATGATCACTAACATTCCATCTTAGACTCCTCAAAAAATGAGCAAGTGTGCCAAATATAATATGTGATATGGATCGTACACTAAAAGAAAGTGAAAAGACAAATTCATATGCAGCTTCTAGTACTTCTAACAGTCTTTTCTTAAGGATTGTTCCTTGCTCCTGTGTAGAAAAATATGTGAGTTTTTGGACATAAACAGTAAATCATTTTCTTCAACTACAATAACAGTAATACAGATTTTAACTTCTTCCTCATTATATTTATATTTATGATGCTCTCAATATCTTCTTCTATTTAAATGTTTTTTAAAACTAATTTTGACTTAGCAAATTGTACCAAAGTTGCTAGCTTCCACCTGAATGGAAGGAATGATAAAATATTTCACAATTATGAATCAACTACAAAAGGACACCTGCATCCCCATGTTTATTGCTGCTCTAGGGAAGATGTGGAATCAAACCAAATGCCCAAAAATAGATGACTGGATCAAGAAAATGTGGTACATATACGCAATGGAGTATTACTCAGCGATCAGAAAAGATAGACTCAAGCATTTTGCAACAACATGGATGGAGCTGGAAGGGATCATGCTTAGTGAAATAAGACAAAAGACAAAAAGAGAGGAAGAAAAGAAAAGAAAAGAAAGAAAGAAAGAA
>NW_004567118.1:42689016-42695296 GCF_000260355.1 Condylura cristata | reverse complement strand
AAAGAAAGAAAGAAAGAAAGAAAGAAAGAAAGAAAGAAAGAAAGAAAGAAAGAAAGAAAGAAAGAAAGAAAGAAAGAAAGAAAGAAAGAAACCAGATGGTTTCACTCATAGCAGGAGCAAAAGGGAACAGAAAAATAAAAGCTTTAATAAAGTAAAAATGAAAATCAATGAGCAACTATCAACCAGAGACATTCAATGAGCAACTATCAACCAGAGACATTCTATGGGGATGTAGAGGGGGATAGGATCAAAACTGGGGCAGGAAGAGAGCATGGGAATATGGTGATGGTGAATTGGTGGTGGGAGGTCCACAGGGATTACAACCGAGGTGAAAAAATGTACAAAATGAAAAATGATGTAAAAAAATGAATAAATATATCTAAAAAACAATTATTAGTGAACTACTATATTCATGGACTAATAGCATAGAAGGAAATACTGGCTCTAATTATGCAAATTAAGTGTAAATAAATTATAGACTATGCCATTAGTGGGCTGTTTAGTCATAGAAGAGATGTGGTCACTTAGTTCACAGAAAATACTATTTATCAAATGCCTACTTACTAGGAACCAGACATGCTGACCCTTCTTATGCAATGCTGTGACATTAATAACTTCCTCATTATATTTTAACCTCAGTCAATATTTTTCTTGTATCTCTTTCATAACATCTGTAATACCATGTCCTGCATTTATTCATTTGTTGATATTACATTTTAAGCACTATCAAGACAGGCACTTGATTTTATATACATACCATTCCACTAAACACCTAGCAGATACTTGGGAAAAATTGTTAAAATGAACTGAAATGTGAGGTAAATGTCATTTTTCACACCTGTACTTGAGCTAGCAACAGAACTTAGACCTTCATTCTCAACTGGCTTCCCCTCTATTTATAACTTGTAATTTATGATGCAAATGCCTTTGTGTTTAAAGAGTTTATTAATGTGATTGCTTCTGTACTTAATATGGCAGCATGTATGAATGTCTTTGGGGATAAGATTTGTTAGTCTTAAGTTTTATTCTGATTCAGCAGATTGATTCTTTCACTGGCTCCTAAAAATGTGGTCCAAAGCTGTGGGTGGCAAAATCGCAGCCTGCAGACCATATGTGTTCTCTAGGCCATATTCAATACATGGAGGGTTCTTGAATTGCAAATATAACTCAGGCTTCCGGTACAACTTGTCTAAGAAAAGCCATGTAAGTCTGAGCTAGTGATGGAGGTGGTCCCATAAAAATGCAGTGCTTACCCCTACGTAAGCCTCCTTATAGTCTTTAGCCTTCAATCCAGCTCTCAAACTCTAGTCTGCTTTTAATCCGTGGATTTGGAAAGCTACAGAAATCTGCATATATGTTTTCATTTCCCACATTTTTCACCAACTTGATTCCATTATTTTTCACCTTTACGAGGTCTCCTCTTTATTTCAGGTTTCTCCTCTCTCTTCCTTGTCCCCCAGGTGTCAGCCTCCACCACAAAGAAAAAGGCATCGCCCTAGCTGGGCCACATTGACTTAACTGTTAACCAAAGAAAGAAAATGCTGCTATATGATAAACTTGAGTATAAGAATGAAATTGTACCATAACATGCTCACAACAAAACAAGATGAAGATCAATCAACATTTTGGACAATAAATATGTGGCATCTGTGCTATCACACCCTCCTCCTATACCTCTGGTGTACTTTGTCACTGTCTGAGTTCTTTTTCACTGAGCCTGGACATGACACTGAGCCTTCTTAATATTGAGATTCAGTTATGTATGACCTTCCATGAGCCTTGACCCACAATCTGGAATCTCTTTTTTTTTTAATCCTTTCCAGTATTCCTTTTCCTGTTGGGAGGGAAGAAGTTGTCTTCAAGGAGAGATTTCAAGTGTGGTCCCCAGGCAGCAACACAGGCATTGAGGAACTTGTCAGAAATGTAAATTCTCTGACTCCAACCCAGACCCATAGAGTAAGAGTCTAGGCAAGGGCCCAGGAATATGTGTTTTTGTTTTGTTTTAGTTTTTTAAGTTGTGGCAAATTAGACATACTCTAAATTTACCCGTTACCACGTCTAAAGTATACTATGCTGCTTAGTAGCATTAAGTACATTGGCATGAATGTACAACCATTATCCCTATTTCTAAAACTTTTCATCATCCCAGAATCTATATACCCTTTAACAATAATTTTCCATTTCTTGTGCCCATTCTCCAATTATCAATTCTACTTTATCTCTATGAATTGACTTATTCTAGCTACCCCAACTAAATGAAATCAATATTTGCCTTTGTGTGTGTGGCTTATTTCATTTAGCATAATATTTTAAAGGCTCATATATGTTGTCACATGTGTTTGAATTTCAGTCTTTTGATGCCTGACTAGTATCCCAGTGTATATTTATACCATATTTTATTTAAGCAGTTGATCTGTTGATGGATATCTGTATTGTTTCCATTTTTTATCTATTGTGGATCATACTACTATGAACATTGGTGCATAGTATATGGACACGGCCCTGCTTCCAATTCTTGTGAGCATATATTGAGAAACAAACTATTTTTCACAGTGGCTGCATCATTTTATATTTTCATCAGGAACATACACAAAAGCTCCAATTTTATCACTCTTTGTGAATATTTGTTTTCCATTTCTTTTTGTAATAATAGCTATCCTAATGGGTATGCAATGGTATTCCCCAGTGGTTTTGATGAGTATTCCCCTGATCACTAATGTTTTGGGGCATGTTTCCATGAGTTTATTGACCATTTATATAATATCTTTGGAAGTTTGTCTACTCAGTTTTTCCCCACTCTTGAATTGGGTTCATTTTTGTCATTGTTGTATGATTTATCTATATGTTCACACTATTAACCCCTTATCAGATATATGACTTACAAATGTTTTTCCCCATCATATAGGTTATCACTCTACAGGGGTGGTGTTGGATGCAGAAAACTTAAAACTTTTCATGAAATGTAATTTATCTATTTTTTTCTTTTGCTTTCTGTGCTATTTGTGTCAGGTCTGAGAAATCACTGCCAAATTAAATGTCATAAAACTTTCCCCCATACTTTAAGACTTTTATGATTTTAACATATTTTTAAGTCATTGACTTATTTGAGTCAATTTTTCTATATAGTGAATGGGAATGGTTGTTTCATTCTTTTGCTTAAGAATTTTCAATTTTTCCAATACCATTCATTGAAAAGATTGCCCATTCCACATTGAATGATCTTGGCACCCTGCATTTTGTATTTTCACCAGGCTTTCATCTTAATTCTTTTTTAAACTTTTTCAAAAAAATAATCTAAACATACCTGTTTATTTTTCACAGTAAACTATTTCTCCCCTCAGGTGCAGTCACCATAGTTTTTCCACCACCAAAATGCCCACAGTTCAACAACACACTTCACTCACAACTGCAATCTCCTACTCCCTTTTTTCCTTCCCTCTTTTTCTTCCCCATCCCACCTCTCCTGGGTGTTTCACTGTTTGCTCTCAAGGGTTAGGCTTTATTTGTCTTTGTCTAATTCTTTATTGATTGATTTTTCTAGTTTCCAAATATAAGCGAAACCACTTGGTATTTATTGTTCTCCTTCTGGTTCACTTACTTAAAATAATCCCTTTCAGTTCCACCCATGTTGTTGCAAATGGCATGAGTTTATCTTTTTTGATTGCCGAGTAGTATTCCATTGGTATATGCACCACATTTTCTTGATCCATTCATCTGTTCTAATGCCATACTTTGGCTTTTGTAAACAGAACTGCTATAAACATACTGCAGGTTTCCTTTTGAATTAGTGTTTTTGTGCTTTTTGGATAGATACCCAGAAGTAGAATTGCTGGGCCATATGTTAAATGGGCCACATGTTAAATACTTTTTAGTCTCTTAAAGAAACTCTACACTTCTTTTTATAGGGTCTGCATCAGACTTAACTCCCACCAACAAAATAATAGTTTCATTTTTTCCACACCACAACTTTTTGTTGTTGTTTTTGTTTGATAAGGGCTATTCTCACATGTGTGAGGTGGTATCTCATTGTGGCTTTTTCATTTCACTGATGATAAAAGTGATGATTTGCATTTTCTCATATGTCTTTTTTAGAGAAATGCCTATTTAGCTCTTCTGCTCATTTTTTGATTGGGCTGTTTATTTTTTGTTGAGTTCTTTTGTTAAAGCCCCTTTGTAAGTCTTTGATATCAATCACTTATTGTGTGCAAATATTTCCTCTCATTCAGTAGAATGTCTCATGCTTCAGCCACTGTCTCTTTTGCTGTTTAGAATATTTTTTAGTTTGATATAGTGCCAGCTGTTTGTTTTATCCTTTGCTTTTCTCGCTGTTTTGCTTATGTTTTCTCTTATGTGTCTTAGGGCTT
Organism: Condylura cristata; assembly: GCF_000260355.1. NCBI lineage: Eukaryota > Metazoa > Chordata > Mammalia > Eulipotyphla > Talpidae > Condylura > Condylura cristata. Next base: position 42,690,932 of record NW_004567118.1, on the reverse strand, counting down.
CAGGTCTAACAGCGAAGTTTTTTTCAGATCCATTTGAGTTGATTTTTATGCATGATATGAAATAATGGTCTAGTTTCAATCTTTTGAATCTGACAGCCCAATTTTCTCTGCACTGTTTATTGGGAGACTTTCCTTGTTCCAGTGTACATACTTTGCTCTGTTGTCATATTTTAGTTAGGTGGAGGGTGGTGGGTTGTTGTTGTTACTCTTTTTCTAGTTCCTTGAGATGATAGATGAGATTGTTTGGGCCTTTCTAATTTCTCAGTGTGGGCTTGTATTGTAATATACTTCCCTTGAAAAACTGGCAATAAATGAAACTACTTTTGTTGTGTCCCATTCATTCTGAAAGACTGTATGTTCATTACCATTTGCTTTGTATTTCTTGACTACTTGCTTGATTTTCTTATTAACACAGTGGCCTATCAGTAATGCATTATTCAGTCTCCTCAAGTATTCCCTTGTTTTCTTTTTGTAGTTAATCTGTAGTTCAGTCCTTTATGGTAGGCAAACCTGGTATGATTTCTAGCTTCATCAACTTGTTGATGTTCTTCTTGAGACCCAGTATGTGATCATTCATGAAGAATGGCCCATGTGCACTTGAAAAAACTATTTGGCTTTTTTTTGCATATAGTGTCTTGCAAGTATTGATCAGACCCATGCTATCTAGTACTTGTTTAGAGCAATTATGTCCTCATTTAGTTTCTGTCTCTTTGATTTGTCCATTAGTGAGAGTGGAGTATGGAATCTCCAACCAAACATGTGTTATCCCTAATGTGTTTTCAAATTTGGTAGCAGTTATCTAATATAATTTGGTGCTCCTTCATTTGGTGATTATCTATTTATGAGTATTATATCTTCCTATTGTATTGTTTCATTGATCATTATACAGTGTCCATCCCTATCATGGTAAGTCTATTTTGTCTGATAAGAGTATGACTGTTACTGATTTTCTAAGGGTGCCATTTGCTTGCTGGATTTTTTTAAACCTTTACTTTTAATCTGCTTACCTTCATAGTTGCTGGAAAAGACATGTGTTTCCTGGAGGCAGTAGAAAATTGGATTCTGTTTCCTAATCCAAGTCGAAACTCAGTGTCTTTTTATTGGTGAGCTCTGTCCGTTGATATTTAAAGTGATTATTGGCATGTAAAAGTCATTTACTGCCATTTTGCTACTAGCTCTATAGTCCCATTTAATTTCTTACTCAGTTATTTGTGTTCATACCTTTTTTTTTTTTTTAGTTCAGATTCTAATGTTTCTTTTAATATTCCTTGGAGGGCAATTTAATGGATGAAAACTCCCTAAGATTTTCTTTGTCTGATATATCTCATATTGAAAGAAGAGACTTGTATGATAGAGTACTCTTGGATGTATTTTTATTCTTGAAGTATTTTGAAGATGTCATTCTATTCACTTCTTGCCCATAGTGTTTCTTGAAAGAGGGCTCAAAAAAAAAAAAAAAAAACAACCCAAAAAACTGTCTCAGTGTTCCTTTACAGGTTATCTGTTACTTCTACTTCCTCAGCTTCATTATTATTTTTTTTTTGTCTTGGTCTCTTATAAATTTTCCTATTATATGTCTTGCTGAAGGTGTTCTTTTTGCTTTTTATAATTCTATGTTCATCTTATTCTTCAAGTTTGGGAAGTTTTGTTTTTCTTTTAAATAATATAATAGTTTATTTTTACATCATTTTGCACATTTTTTTGTCTCAATTGTAATCCCCGTGGGTTTCCCATCACCGAGTCACTAATGTGCCATCACCATAGTCTCATGCATTTCCTTCCCCCACCCCCCGTTTTTGATCCCATTCCCCACTCCATCCCCACAAAATGTCTCTGGTATATGGCTGTTCATTATTCTTATTATTTTCTCACCTGGTCCATTATACTCCTGCTATGAGTGAAACCATCTGGTATTT
>NW_004567118.1:42676408-42688531 GCF_000260355.1 Condylura cristata | reverse complement strand
TTGGCCATCTGCATTTCCTCTTTGGAGAAGTGTCTTTTTAGCTCTACTGCCCATTTTTTGATGGGGTTGTTTACTTTATTTGTGTTGAGTTTCATCAGTTCTCCGTATATTTTTGTGATCAGTCCTTTATCACTACTTTTGAGTGAGAAAAAGTTTTCCAAATTAGTGCGCTGTCTGTTTTTGTAATGTCTCTTTTGCTGTACAGAAGTTCTTTAACTTGATGTAGTCCCATCTATTTATCCTTACCTTCACTATTGTGGCGTTGGGTGCTCTATCTTTAAAGATGTCGCTGAAGTGTATGTCGTGTAGTGTTTGAGCCATCTTTGCTTCCAGATATTTTATGGTTTCCGTTCTTATGTCTAGGTCTTTAATCCACTTCAAGTTGGTTTTTGTGACTGGAGTGAGGCAGTGATCTAGTTTCATTTTTTTGCATGTAGCTTCCCAGTTTCCCCAGCACTATGATGAAATTGTGGAGTTTCTGTTTGTCTGAGAATGTCCTTATTCTTTCTTCGTAGAGGAAGGAGAGCTTTGCAGTGTAGAACTGTTTGGCATTTAATGCTTTCGAGTTTGTTGAGTATGTCCCTCTACTCTCTCTCCCTGCCCGTAGTGTTTCTTCGGAGAAGTCTGATGTCATCCAGATCAGTTTCGCTTTCTAGATTGTTTCTTCCCTCTTATCATTCTCATTACCTTTGCCTTGTCTTGTATTCTTGGAAGTTTTATTATAATATGTCTTGCTGTTTTGCTCCTCTCATCATGGTAGTTTGGATTTCTTCTTGCTTCTTGGATATCTACTTTCATGTCCTTCTTCATATTAGGGAAGTTCTCTTCTATTATCTATGTGAATATTAAGTCCTCTTCTATTATCTATGTGAATATTAAGTTCTCTTCTATTATCTATGTGAATATTTTCTCTATTTCTTGGCATTTCTCTTCACCTTCTGAGATACCTATAACTCTGATGTTCCCTTTCCTCATGGTGTCAGATAGCTCTTGAAGTGTTTCTTCATTCCTTCTCCTTTTTACTTCTTTCTTTTTCTTTTTTAATTCTCTTTGTTTCTGTGTCTTTTAGGTTGCTGATTCATTCTTCCATTTCTTCTATTCTGTTTTCATTACTTTTCCCAGCATTCTTTATCTCTTCTTTGTCTTTTCATTGCCTGCATTTCTTCTGTTTCCTTTTTAAATGTCTCCTTTTCTTTCTTCAGTTCGTTGATTGCTTGTCTCATTTTTTTTTTTTCATTTCTTTCATTCATTTCCTTCTTTGCATTCTTCAACTCCTGTATGGCTTGCTTCATTTCATTTTGTTTATCATGATGATTCTGAATTCTCTATCTGGTAGGTGGAGCAGTTCTTCTATTTCTTTGGTGGTTTCTGCTGACTGATCTTTTTGTGGTGAATTTTCCCACAGTGGACTTGCTTGAATATTTGTTTGCCTTCTTTTCCCTGTTATGTATTTTCTAATACTTTCTATTCACTGAGACATGGTGTTGCTATTATTGACTGGCTTTTTTTTTTTTTTTATGTTCTTTCTGGAATGGCTAAGGGGCTTTCAGACACTTCAGTTGTGGAGGGTATTCTAAGTTGTGTTATTTTTCTCAACCCCCACCGTGTGTAATTGTGTCTGTTGTCTCAGCTGGTAACAGTCAGGGGTCTTTTGTGTTGTTCAACCTCTTCTAGTAACACGTTGAGTCTGTGTTTCTGGAAGGTGTCTGTTGATCTTTGTAGCCTTCGGATATCCCAGGTTCCCTCTATGCTTGGTGTTCCCATGGTGGTTTTGATGTATTTGAAGTGTTGTAGGTCTCTCTGGAGTTGGGCCTGTGGCTGAGTTGGTGGCTGGCTTTGTTTACACTCTAAGTACTGTGAGTCTTTCTGGGTCACAAGTCTTCGGGCCTTTGTTGTGGGGGCGGGATCTCCCCCTCCCCACAGGACTGCAGAGGAGTGCTAGAGGGATGAAATCCACCCCGATGAGCTGGCTGCTAGTCCTCCCTCTGAGCTCTTTTTGTTTAGTTCAGACAGTCCCTCCCTGAGCAGTGCCTCCCCACACACACAGCTGTATCTCTTTAATTCCAGGGTTTTACCACAGTTTTTGTGGGTAGATGTGGCAAGCAGGTAGACTCCTTAGCAAGTGTCCCCACTTGAGGCACTTCTTAGGGCTTCTCTATGTTGAATGTGCCCATGAAAGATCGTTAAAATTGTTGCATTATCTTAGGGTTGGGCCTGTGGTTGGGTCCTGTCTAACCGTCCCCCCCCCTTCTTTAACTCAGGGGCTTTGTGAGTCTTGTTGACCACGCCTTAAGAATGGTGCCAAGACCTGACCAAACCCTAATGTTGCCTAGTTTCAGACCTCTGTTGTGGGGGCAGGAGATGCAGGTAGGACTAGAGGGGTCCAACTGCCAGTTCCTCTTCTCCACCTCCCAGGCTCTAAGTAGAGCAGTTTTTTCCCCCCACCCTCTGTAGCAGCTTGGGATTCACTCACCTAGCTGTGTTGTCTGTTTATATCCAGGGCTTTGTCGGGGATGCTGGGGCAAAGGACGGCAACACATCTGCGGCAGGTCTCTGGTTCCGAGTTGCAGTCTTTTCTCACAATTTGGTTTCCTCTCCCTAGCTGAGTTGTCTCAGTTTATCTCCAGGGCTGTAGCAGGGCTGGGGCAAAAAGCTGCTGCAGCTGTGCAGAGCAGGGCAGCTGCAGCCCCCTCTGCAGTGCTTCCTGGCGTCTGGGCGCCTAGATTTTTAAAGGAGCCTAATGAGTAGGAAGCCACTGGCTTTCCCCGATCAGAGTTGCAGTGTTCAGCTAATCCTGCCTGTGTGGCTACTGGTTAGGAATTCCCTTATGGGAACTCCCCAGTTGCCGATTCTCCCTTGGTTATCTTCCATCTAGTGAGTCCAGGGCGTTCTCATTTGGATTGAAACTCGTAGCATGTAAGTCTATAGTCCGTTTTTATATATTCCTGTGCGAGCTTGGATGCAGTCATCTTGACATCTTTATTCTGCTGTCATCTTGCCCATTCCCAAGCTGGTAGAGCTGGTCCTCAGCAGCTTTGCACAGCGCCCAGGTACTCCTGATCGGGTCTGCAGTTTCAGCGGTTTTTCCCTGTACACAGGTGTTGTGGATCAGATTTGTAGTCTTTCCCTAGCCTTGGCTTCACTCACTGAACTGAGCTGTCCCCCTTCACCTCCAGGGCTTTAGCATTGGGCAAAGCGGCTCCTGCAGCCCGCCAAACTTCCAGGTGCCTGGGTTTTCCTGGAAGTTCCCTTATTGGAGCTCTCCAATCACAGATTTCCCCTCAGTTATCTACCTTCTAGTGAGTCCAGGGTGTTTTCCAAGTTTGGGAAGTTTTCCTCCATTATTTTCCTAAATAGATGTTCAATTCCCCACTCTCTTTCTTCTCCTTCTGGGATGCCTATAATTCTTGCTTCCTTTCCTCATGGTGTCAGTTTTTGACAAGAAAACGTGTTTTGTTTTGTTTTTTTAAATTCTTTTCCTTTTCTTTCATCTTTATATTCTTACCTCTTTTTCATCTTTGAAATTCCTGATAGATTCTTCCATTGATTTGTTCTTCTTCCATGACTTTCTCCTGAGTTTTCTGCTTCTTCCTGCAAATGCTATTTTTCTTGGTGAAGTTTCGATTTTGATTTTTGTTGTTGTTATTGTTGATTGTGTTTCTCTAATATTTACTCCCTTTTCTGAGTTTTCCTTGTATTGTTCCCATTCTTTACTTTTATTCATCACAGACATCTTTTATTTTTAAAGATTTATTTATTTATGCACACAGAGCTAGGTTCTAGGCCAGTGGGGGGAGGATTTACCAGAGTCAGAATAGGGAGCATAACAGGCAGATTGACTGAAATACACTGCTGAGGGGAGCAGTGGGTGAGTCAGGAAAGTCTGCCACACTATGTGGGTCACCTTTCTGGTTGGGGATAGAACTCGTGCTACAGTGACTATGATAGCTTCACATTGCTGAGCTTTGAGGGCCCACCACCGAGGAGGGACCTCATCATAAATGTCTTAAATTCTATGTCTTATAGGTCTTTGTGGTTTGGTTCTGATATTTTGGTTTCATTATATGGTATATTGTTCCCCTAAGGGTTTCCTTGGTCATTTTATCTTTCTCTCCATTGTTTGGTTTGGGTTCGCTCTGCTGTAGCTGGACTTCTGTTGTATTTAAGTCCTTCCTGCCCATTTTCTTTGTGTTTGTTTAATGGTGGGCAGAGCAACTAAGGTCTTATAGGATCTGGATGGTGCTAAAGCCTCCCCCAAGCACTTATGGGTCTTTTTCTGTTGACTTGGAGGAATTGGGGAGGTGGAGGGTGGTGGGCTAAAAGTCGGAGTCTTTTGGCCGTTGCCTACCCAATAGCAGTGTCTCTCTCAGTCCTGTTTCTGGTTGCCAGAAGAGTGTGTTGGTGATATAATATGTAACCTGATATAATATGTAACCCTATGTATTGCAGATTGGTTCTTGAGTCTGCTGCTGAGGTACTGATGACTGAGCCTTAAAGGGTACACACTTCCTGGGAGTAGCTGGGGCCATATGGTGAAGGAGTAGGCTCTGCAAGGACTAGACTGGGTATGTATGTGCTCCCAGAGTTCTAGTGATTGAGTAGGGAATCAGGGATGCTTATGAGGAGTTGATGAAGATCCCTAATGTAGAGCAAGGCCCTGCATGGTACAGGCTCTGAGATATCTGAGCACTAAGTAAGTGCAGTTGTGGGTCCATGGTTCAGGCTCTGCAAAGTCTGAACTGGGGCTTGTATCTTCATAAGTGTTAGTAGCTAAGTCCAGATAATTCTGATGTACAATTCATGATTAAGAATCTCTGCTCTAGGTGTTCTTTTATCTATTATAGTTAACTAAACCACTCTTGGAATTGTCATAATCAAATGGCCTTTCTAATCCTGAAGATACTTGATCTCGAAATATGGCAAGTCTCTGCAATCATCAAAGGAGAATCGTGGACAATAGGAGTTCTCATAACAGAAAGAAAATAGTTATCCACTTAAATCCTTTCTTATTATAACTAATAAGTCACCTCCTAAATCTCTTAAACCAAAAAAAAAAAAAAAAAACACACAAGATCCATGACATTTGGTTAATGGTTCTAGAAACAAAGTTTTCTAACGGATATGTTAAAATTATTTATACACACACACTTTTTGAAAAATTTGTTTTGAGTCTGAGAAACAATATTAATTTCAGTTTTAGTAGTAAAGAGTTAGTATATTATGCTGAAATATGTACTAAAGCCTGATATGAACCATGCTAAATTGGTATTGGACTTCATGTACTAATGAAAAGAGTGCAACACATCATAAATAATCAACTTGAATAGTAAAAAGTTGGCTTGTATACAATCAAGCCACATCTAAGTATGGCAACAATCTGTATGTACAAACTCTGTAGCAATACCAAGACATTTATCTTCAACAAAGACATAGAAAATAAACAATTACATTGAAGCTGCCAGACATTTTAAAATTCAGCACACAAATTGATTTCTGCTTATTATTTAGATATCCCAGTTTATTTAACTGACAAATTGAACTCTACTTCTTATTTTACTATATCTTTCAGTGTTGGGTCATCATCTAACCCTGAAATAAATGTTAGTTGATTATAAATAGTAAAGGTTGAAATGTTTAAATCACATCTGTAGACTCAAAAATCAAGTCAGTATGTATAAAAGGAAGAATTATTAGAGACTATATGAAATCTGGCACAAACAAATTAATTCATCAGTTTAGCCAAAGATCTGTCAATAAATACAAGAACCTTTCTAAAAAGGGAACATCTGTTGCAATTTAAGTTTTTGTTTATAAGTGAATGTGGTGGATTATTCTTTCTGAAAGTTATACAACAGTTTACAAAAATGTATTTGAAAGTTAACTTGAAATTACTCATTAAAGATCAAGGAACAATCCTTATGGGAGTTGAATTATTTCTGTATGCTACCTTTTCAAGGTGGTGGAAGGGAATTTGAACTTCACATGGACTGAAAGATGTTATAACAAACGATAATGCCAAACTTCCAGAGAAACTCACTGTCTAAATAAGTAAGCAAATTTCCTTATCAGTATTATTGATATGAAGTACTTGACAGGAAATATAAAGATACCTCCAAATACATACACACACAACCATAACCAAAAGTTATATGTGTGCTTAACAAATAGACTGTCCAAATACAAGGGGAAAAATTAAAATTACAGGATAGTTCTATTAAATATTAATATTAATAGTTCGATTAAAATAGACAGTTCTAGCAGGCAGAAAATCTGTAAGAACATAACATTATCAGTCATTTGGTTATAATTCATATCTAAACTACTACTTAGTCCAACAACAGTAGTATACAAGTTCTTAATCTTATATGGAACATTTACCAACACAAACCACACTATGGAACATGACACACATCTTAAAAAGTTTAAAATAATAAAAATCATACATGTCTTCTCTCAGATGACAATAGAGTTGAACTGGAAAGTAGTAACAAAAAGAGAGCCAAAACATTACAAAATATTTGGAAATCAACAACACAGTTCTAAATAAAACATAGGTCAAAGAAGAAATCTCAAGATAAATAAAAAAAAAGTTAACTACATGAAAATGTAGATATAACTTATTAAAATTTGTGAGATGTACCAAAGGCAGTGTGAGAAACAAATTTATACCCTTGCATGCCTAATTAGAAGAGAAGGAAAAGCTAAAACCAATAATCTAACTTTCTACCTTAGAAATTTACAAACAAGTAAACTTTATTTAAAAAAAGAGAAGAAATAAATGAAATTTAATTGAAATTTAATTTAAATGAAATCTAAACAGAAAATCAATATAGAACCAATGAAAATGAGAACTGGTTATCTGAAAAGATCAGCAAAATTCATAAGCCTCTTAACTCATTTAAGACTAAGAAAAAGGGAACAATTTAATATGAGAAGTGAAAGAGGGGATATCACTAGTGATCACATGAAAATCAGAATAATATAAAAAATATAAAACAACATATACAACTATCACAAATTTGATAACCTATCAAATCCAGTGAACCTATCAAATAACCTAACAAATAATTACTTTGAAAGATAGAATCTGCCCAAAATCACACAGGAAGAAATAGACTATCTGAATATGACAATATCTATTAAAGAAAATGAATCAGAACAGAAAGTAGCACTGATGAATTTCACAAATCATTTAAGGAAGGTTACAAAGATACTCCACAATCTTTTACAGAACATAGACATAGGGAGAATGCTTTCCAATTTACTTTATGAGACCAGTATTATACTAACATCAAAATCAGACAAAGATAGAGAAAACTGCTAAACAATAGCCATAAACATAGATATAAACATCTTGAAGAAACTATCAGAAAATCAAGTCCAACAATATATAAGAAGGTATATATACCATTTCAAGTGGCTTCTTTCCCAGCTTTGCAAGACTCTTTGGCCCCTTCAACTTTCAAAAATAAATTAATATAACCCATAAAGTTTTTAAAAGATTTTTATTTATTTATGCATACAGAACTAGGGTACAGGCCAGAGGTTCAGGGGCAGTGAGAGAATTCACCAGAGACAGAGTGGGAGTGGAACAGGCTGACAGACAAAGTACACTGCTAAGGGGAGCAGTGGGCGGGTCAGGAGAGGTCTGCCCTGCCATATGGGTCACCTCCGGGGTGGGGATCGAACTCATGCTGATGTGGCTTTAGCTTCTTAGTGCTGTGCTTTAACCCACTGCACCACCAGGGAAGGCCCTTTAAATATGTGATTTTAAAAGCTGCTGCATTAAGAGTCTTATCTAGACACTAAAATTGCTTCCAGCTTGTTTTTAATTTTTTAGTGAACGTCAACAGCCACATCACAAAATAGAATTCACTTGAAAGATATGCTATGTTTTCCTTTTTTTAAAAAAAGAATTTATTTATTTATGTATATAGAACTGGGGTACAGGCCAGAGGTGGAGGGGCAATGAGAGGATTCACCAGAGACAAAGTGGTGTGCAGAACAGACAGATCTACGAAGTACACTGCTGAGGGGAGCAGTGGGTGGGCCAGGAGAGGTCTGCCGCACCATATGGATCACCTCCAGGGCAGGGGATCAAACTCATGCTGAAGTGGCTTTAGCTTCTCAGTGCTGTGCTTTAATTTGCTGCACCACCAGGGAGGGCCCATGTTTTCCTTTTTAATTGAAATTCCAGTCACAGAAGCAGCTGTGTTCTGGAAAACGGATGGAGGGTTTCAAGTCCTCTGAAGAACAGATTATCCAACCAATCACTTAGTAGATCTTTGAGACATTCTGTTGAGAGAGTTGGAAGAGAGCCAGTAGGTGCACAGAGGCAGCATGAGAAGAGACATAGCCAAGAAGGAACTGCCAACAGCAGCCATGAGGAAGGGGGAAGGAGAAAGTTTCTTAAACTGCTCCCATTTCACAATTTTGCAAAGGACCTAAGTCTACATTTCTAGCAAATTAAGATGGAGAATTTACAAAACCATGATTAAATACTGAAGGTTAATTCTTTGAATTTGGGGAGTGCCTGCCTCTCTTCTCTGGATTGCTTCAGTAAATATCACCTACACACAGAAAGATCTGTAGGGAAACAAGAAGAAAATTAATCACTATTATAATGGTTCTTTGTATTTTCTCCCTGATTTATTCATTCATAGCCTCTTTAGCTGTCTGTAGGAAAGGATCTTTGCCTTTTAGTCATTGGCTGTGTTTTTCTCTCCTCTGTGCACTACTGATCAAGAGAAACTTTTCCATTTCTTGAAAGTCCATTTTAGATGTTCTTTCTATGACTCAGTAGACTTGTAACAAACAATCTCACTATGAATAACCAGCTTCTACTTTTAACATTGAAATGAGCTGCTGTGTAGAAGTTCCCTTCAGGTGGCTGTATATCAATTAGAACAATAACCAAACTATAATGGGAAACTTTTTTTTAAGAGATTCAACATTCTTAGCCTTCTGAAGAACTTCTTCTCCCCAAAAGCAGAAAAGAATGTCTTTCTGTTGTTGTAGGGATTATTTTAGAGGGCTTTACTTGGCTTCCAAGAATAATACTCTTGGGAGTATTATTTCATATTTTCAGAAAAATAACAAGATTCCTTCTAAGAAGCTGTCACGAGCAAAACATCTCTGAATGAAGTGGACTAAAGAGAGGCTTATACACACAAGCTGGATAACTACATTCAGCTACAGGTAACTGGGAGCAACCACTTAATATTAGCTGTACCAAGATCTAGGTCTTCTTTTCATAGTGGGTCTGAACATCACTGGATCATCAAAGCACTTGAGAAGTAGTTATGGGAACGCTAGTGTTTGGTGAAGCTGCAGTGATGGACTGAATTTGGATATAAGACAGAGGACCATGACTCAGTACCTGCCAATATTCCCAAGGTTTGCTGGAAACCACAAGATATCATGACAGATTTTCAAAATGTATTTAAAGTGAAGGGGAAAAGTAGAGGGAAGAAAAGACATATAGGATGGTAGAATATAAGCTAGACAAATAGAAAATAAGAGCATTTAAGTATTAATTATATATATAGTGCCTAGTAAGGCCAATTAAAATTATTCAACATCAGTTATTTAATTTTAAACTCTCATGTTAATTTAGGGAACAGCATGTGATATATTTGACACATAAACCTTATTCTGTGTGTGTTTTCCAGCTTTAATTCAGAGTTGTCTGCTGCAGGGACAACTCTGAACAAAAGAACAAAGAGACAAATGGGGAAAAGTCCCCATATCCCCTGCCTATTTCTGAAGTTTCTGTCATGGGGATGGCCTTAGTTGAGTTCTCAGTTACTAGTTTGCAGGGTGCCCCAGGTCAGAGAGAGGGGTCATGAGTTTATAGGGCAGAGGCACCACAGGTAGCCTTTTGTCCACCCCTCCCTAAGATGCTGTCAAATTCCATGGTCCACTGGTGATTGGGAAGGGAGTTCAGTGCAAAGCTAGGTTCTTCCCTTAGGAAATGTTTGGAACAAACTCAGCTGGAGGCAGATTGTGTGTGCAGAGTCCTGGCCTGACTCTCATACCTGCCTAAGCCAGGACCAGAACAGCATGGGTCAGCTCTAGCTTCACGACAAACTACAAAGTTCCTTCTGACTGCTGGGCTCCCCAGGACCAGCAGTTTCTTAAGCTGGTTCCTAGGAACATTGTCCCTTAGGACCTAGTGAGCTCTGGCTAAAGGCTGAGGAGAGGGGTGTTCCCAAGGATTTCTATTCCAGAAGCCAAGGGCAAGGGATAAAGGCTTTGGTCAACAGTAGGAGGTATCAAACGGACTAAACATTTTTTTTTCTTTTAATAATGTTTACTTTTACATCATTTTGTCTTTTTCCATCTCAGTTGTAATCCCCATAGGTTTCCCATCACCAATTCACCCATGTGCCATCACCATAGCCCCGTGTACTGCCCCCTCACCCCTTTTTTTGATATCATTCCCCATTCCACCCCCGTAAAATGTCTCTAGTATATAGTTGTCCATTATTATTATTATTTTCTCGCCTGGCCCTTTATACTTCTGCTATGAGTAAAACCATCCAGTATTTTTCTTTCTCTTTCTGGCTTATCTCACTAAGCATGATCCTTTCCAGCTCCATCCATGTTGCTGCAAAAGGCATGCGGTTTTTTTTTAATTGCTAAGTAATATTCCACTGTGTATATGTACCACATGTTTTCAATCCAGTTATCTATTTTTGGGCATTTCAGTTGATTACATGTCTTTCCTATTGTAAATAAAACAACAATAAACATGGGGGTGTAGGTGTCTTTTTGAATCAGTGTTTTTGTGTCTTTTGGGGAGATACTTACAAGTAGGATTGCTGGGTCATATGGGAGCTCCATTTTTAACAGTTTGAGAAACCTCCAAACAGTTTTCCACAGTGATTATACTAGTTTGCATTCCTACCATAGTGGTTGTTCGAGTTTGCATTCCTATCAGCAGTTCAGGAGAGTTCCTTTTTTTCCACATCCCTGCCAACACTTGTTGCTAGTTGTTTTAAGATGTGTCCTTCTCACTGGTGTGTGGTGGTATCTCATTGTGGTTTTAATTTGCATCTCCCTTATTACAAGTGATGTTGAACATTTTTTCATATGCTTGTTGGCTGTCTGCATTTCCTCTCTGGAGAAATGTCTTTTTCGTTCTTCTGCCCATTTGTTGATGGGGTTGTTTATTTTTGAGTACTAAACCTTATTTTAATTATATCATTATTATTACAATTTTGTCAAAATCCCAAGTTAATAATTAATATAGCCCTAATCACACTGCTTACTCTTATGAGTAAGTGTCAATGTAAAATATTGAAGATTTTTTTTATTGTCATTGTATTCCAATGGTTATTTCTTCAGCTCAGCTTTTTATTTATTTATTTATTTCTTTACTTTCATATTTAACAGGTAGATCAATTTGCTTCTAAGTTTCTTCTCCACCTGAACTGTTAAAAGACATCCTGAGAAGCATTTTGCACTTGATGCAGTATTACAGATGCCAAGACGGAATTTCAGGGACAGCCACACTTACTCAGGTAAATTCAACAAATTCATGTGCTAAATAGTAAACTAAATAGTAAACATCTAAATAGTAAAATATTTATGGAGTCAAATGCTTAATAAGTTGTTAAGATTTTTATACTTAATCAGAATTTCATCTGACTCTTATCTAAAATTTATGTAAATATTGGATATCTATGATATTGAAAATATACTGGCCTCCATGAACTAAAAGTTGTGTGTTGCTCTAAACTACTGACATTCTTATTTATTCTGAGAGCATATATGATATTTAGTAAAACAGATATTGGTATTATAAGGCCAGCTGCTTATTCTTGAGGATGATTACATTATTTTCTTAGCATTTTATTTATTTGTAAAGAATGCTAATTCATCCTTGAGTTTAGTTCTGTATCATTAATAAAAATTCATTAAGATTTTTTTTAATCCTAAAAGGAATATCTGTCCTTATGCTATGTCTTAAAACTGTATAGGCAATTGATTATCTGCTTTGAGACTAGTAGTACATATTGTGAATATATCAATATTAAACTGGATGCAATTTATTAAAATAGTTAAATCCTTTAGTAAACCAACTAAGTGTGAGGAAAGTCTGTTTGCTACTTTTATAAT
>NW_004567118.1:42674723-42676308 GCF_000260355.1 Condylura cristata | reverse complement strand
AAATTCTCCTTGAATATATTCAATTAATTCATTCAACAAACACGTCATAACAAAAGTCACTGTCCTCACTGTATGAACACACAAAATGCATAAAACATAACATCAGGTAGTAATAAGTTCTACAAATTCCCACCCCTTTCATTCTTTCTTGACTACATGGTCTTGCTCTCATATATATCATCTGGAAAGCAGCCAAGAAAGAAAGTGACACTGTTAACGCCACATACCAGGGTCCTTACTTTGGATGACTGGTAGGTGTGTCAGAGAAGCAGCTGACAAAAAGGCACTTGAACAGAGATCAGAATAAACCTGGAAGTTGGGTCATGAGATTATTAGAATAGAAATAGTCCAGGCTGAAGAAACAACAAATATAAAATCCCTAAACTCAAATTCCTTAATCAATATTTATGAAATAGACTTGAAAAAAATAAGGTCATTAGACTGCTTATGTCTTCACTTGCTACAAGCTGAATATTCCCTCAGCTATTCCTGTGAACACATGCACTGATACACATTAATATATTAAAGAAGTATATTTCTTAACATGTACTTGGGAACTTTGGTAAATTCAACAAATTGGTCATTAGATTAGTTGTTTCTTTGTTAAATTAACTTTGGGCACTGACTTTCAATCACTTGATTTCTGGTCAATATACTTAGCATTACTGGATGCAATTTATTAAAATAGTTAAATCCTTTAGTAAACCAACTAAGTGTGAGGAAAGTCTGTTTGCTACTTTTATAATAAGTAACATGAAATAAGATAGACAAGAGGAATTTGAAAGTTTTAAGTAATCAAAGCTATGAATATCTAGCAAAGTGATATTTTTCTAAAGTTTCAGAATAATTAAAAATTAAACTGATTAAAAATCTATTAAAAGTGAAGAGTTAGTGATTAAGCTCTCCTTAAGATGAAAGCTGAATTTTTATAACTTATTGGACTGTGTACAATAATTGTTTTAGGGCAACATTTTAGTTTTTTCAAAATTTACCTTTTAACTAGATATTGGGGGGATATGAGTCTTTTATAGACACCATACATGTTTCTGACCCAGAGAAGCATAAATTAAATTATAAAAAAGTTATTAAAAATACACAATCTGTATTATTATACAGCACTTTAAACCTGAAAATCATAATATATAATATAGGACAAGGTTAAAGCCAGAAAAGGAGACATTTCATCCATTTCATTAGTCATCTTAATAAAAAATTAAGCAGATAGCTGATAAATCCTTGAGTTACAATATTTGGCAGAGAAGGTCAGTGTTTTAAAAATCATTGGAATGAAAGTAAATTAATTTGCCAAAAATTTATGTTAGCTATTCTTTTTCTTTTTCTTTTTTTTTACATTTTTTTTTACAAGTTTATTTTTACATCCTTTTGTACATATTTTTTTCCCCATCTCCATTGTAATCCCCGCGGGTTTCCCATCACCAAGTCACCCGTGTGCCATCACCATAATCCCATGCACTACCCTCCCCAACCCCGTTTTTGATCCCATCCCCCACTCCATCCCCACAAAATGTCTCTGGTATATGGTTGTTCATTATTCTTGTTATTTTCTCGCCTGGTCCATTATACT
>NW_004567118.1:42670863-42673497 GCF_000260355.1 Condylura cristata | reverse complement strand
AAAAAAAAAAAAGAATGATAGTAAAAAGTATATATGAAACAAAACATCAAGGATTCAAGGATTATATTGAATGTTGTACCTAAAAGCTGTAACATGCCAGAACTTATTTTGGGCTTGGATCTAAAATGCCCACGTGATAATTGACCACATCAAAAACATATGCAGGCCTTGAGCTGCAAGGACACATAAGACCCATTTCTTACCCCCAGCCTGTCTCCTGATTCTTTCCTTTTCATCTTTGAAACTGGCTCCATAACTCAGCTTTCTTTCCTCTCGAATAACTCAGACATCCTTTCTACGCCTTGAGATGTTGTTCCCCACCTCATTGCATCATCTGCCTAATTTCTCATTTTCTTTTGCATCTGCTATTAAGCAATTGGCCCTTTTAATTTTAACAATCTTGAAAGATAGTGAAGTAACTAATAGAGCAGAAGTCAGAAAGGTTAAAGGATTACATAATTCTCAAATCATGTGCTTTTCCCATTCAAGATGTAAATGGATATTTTTCTTGCATTATTGTAGTCCCCATAGTTCTCCTGCCATATCATCACCATGCACCATCACCATAGTCCCTTGTGTTGCCCCTCCCGTTTTGCACCTTCTCCCTTTCCCTCCTTTGCTGTATGCTTCAATTCTATGGTCAGCTTGCCAATTTTGATTTTTTCTTGACTTTTTGTTTGATTTCTCTATATTCCACACGAGACCATCCAGTATTTATATTTTTCCTTCTAGTTTCAGCTAGCTTCATCCCTTCCAGCTCCATTCATGTTGCCGCAAAACATGAGTTAGTCGTTTTTGATAACAGACAAATATTCTATTGTATAAGTATACTACAACTTTTTAATCCATTAATTTTGGGCATTTGGGTTGTCTCCAGATCTTGGCAATTTTAAATAGTGCTGCAATAAACATAGGCTTATTTTCCTTTTGAATTAGTGTTTTGCTGTGTGAAGATTCTTCAGAAGACTAAAAATGTATCTATCATAAGATGCAGCAATTCCACCCCTAGGAGTCTACCTGAAGGAAACAAAACCTGTTATTTACACATGTTCTATATTTTAGCAAATACAGAAACGTTACAACAATAGTCAAGAGAGAGGTTCCTGCCAGTAGTGCTTCTAGAAAATGGCCTCCCACCTTCTCTCCACTCCTCACACCTTTCCTAAGTAGCCATGAGTGCTCTGGGGAGGTACTGAGACTTGCTGCTCCTGATAAGGTTATATGCCATCCATGGTTCTTACCCTGGTGACTCTTATCTATGTATTTGGCTGGTGCTACAGAATAAGGAGTATAACATGTAATTTAATTTTTCTGAAATATGGTGATAGAAAATGAGTTCATATTCTTTTCAGCTCATTTTATTTGTCACCAGAAACTTGGGGATCTTCTATACATTATTTAAAATGAATAAAAAAATTTAATATTAAGTATCTTAAAGTCACTGTTTCAGGACAAGACTTCAGCAAATAAAAGAGCAGTAGACAGAAGTGAAAGAGTAAGGCTGGGAGTATTGCTCGAGAGGGATATTGTAATTGAAAGTCGTCAAAGCAAGGACTTTTGCAGCTATGTGCAAGATAAAGAGAAAGAGAGAAACTTGTTATGAAAATTAGGACCCAAGTTCAGAGCTAAATGACACTGAATCTCTTCACTGGTAAAGCACATCAATGTTGAATCACCACTTAATTCCTCTTATTAATATCTAGTTTGGTTTGAGAGACTGAGGTGAGAATGAGTCAGAGCTTCACGGTGAGGAGAGGCAAGGTGCAGGAAATCTTCAAAAGCCTGACAATAAAGACCTGGACAAAATTATCTAAAAGCAAGAGGTCTTTTCCCAGGGAATTAAGACAACTGGGGTCAGAGACTGTTCTTGACAAAGGAATCTATGCATGCAAGGATTGGACAAGTGAAAAAGAATTACCCGATCACATTCACAATTGTAACTGAGGAGATAGTTTAACTGAGCTGAGCATTTTAGAGTAGAAATAGGAACAGAAACTCATTGAAGCTGCAAGAGCAACAAGAAACCAAGAAACCAAGAGCACATAGAACTTAACTTTAGACACCAGGGGTTTCCCTAGAATTTTTACTGTTTCTTGGAAATAACTCCCTTTAACCAGGTCCTTTTCTTTTTTCCCTCAGTAAAATGGGAGTATAAAGGAAATGTGAGAACACTAGTTGTATCTCTAAAGTCATTATCACCAAAGGGCCATTCCAGCTCAGATCAGTAGGAATTCTGGGAGCATCAACAATGACCCCTCTGTCTTGGGGGTGTCACTTTCCTGTTATAAAACTTCAGTGGATTCCTACTATTCTTGGAGTAATTGAACTCCCTTCCCTTGACTTTAAGGTCTTTTGAGAACACTCTCACTCATCTCTTTCATGCAACAAATATATGAACATAATTTAATCACTTTTCTACATTTTACACAAACATTTTCTATTTTTCTGACTTCTCAAAGTTTACTGTTTTCCATTGAAAAATATTTAATTACATAAATGTATTTTCAATGACAGGTAAAAACACCATCTCTTCTAGAATACTTTCTTTCCTATGACAGTAATTGCCTGTTTCACTCAATAAATTTAATTCACTTTAGAGATATTTGGATATCCCATCAGGTAGTCCACTGTAGT
>NW_004567118.1:42651844-42670720 GCF_000260355.1 Condylura cristata | reverse complement strand
TTTAACTGATTATTTGATATATATGTTTATATTTCCATCATTTTGTGCCTTTTTCCATCTCAGTTGTAATCTCTGTGGACTTCCCATCACCAATTCACCCATGTGCCATCACCATAGTCCCATGTACTCCCTCCCCAACCCCCCATTTTTGATCCCATTCCCCACTCCACCCCTGTAAAATGTCTCTGGTATATAGTTATTTTTTTTCCCCCCTCATGGGTTAATTTTTAAGCTCATCATTATGTGGCCATTGGTTTAGTTACCATCTATTCCACATCAGAGATAGTGGTACTTATCTTTCTCCTTCTGATTTATTACACTTAATATTAGCCCTTCCAGCTCCATCCATGTTGCTGCAAATGTCTTTTTCCCCCCTGAGTAATATTCTATTGTATAACACATCTTCTGTATCCATTCATCTGTTTTTGAGCATTAAGGTTGTTTCCATAATTAGGCTATTATAAATGGTTCTGCAATAAACATGGGGGGGGGAAGTTTCCTTTCCAATTGGTGTTTTTTAATTTTTTGTGTATGACTAGCAGTGAAATTACAAGGTCATCTGGCAGGTCCATTTTTTATGTTTTGAGACACATTCATACTGTTTCCTTAAGAGCTGGATCAGTTTGTATTTCCACCAGCAGGATAGGAGGGTTCTGCTTTCTCCACATCATCTCGAGCATTTGTTGGTCTTATCTATATGGGCCATTATCACAGGTGTGAAATGGTATTTCATTGTGATCTTGTTCTGCATTTCGATGATGTGATGAAGAACAGTTTTCCATGTGCTTGTTTGCAGTCTCTATGTCTTCTTTGGAGAAATGCCTGTTTTGTAATTTTGCCTTTTGAATGGGTTGTTTTTGCTTTGTTGAATAACATTTCTTTATAGATCTTTGATATTAGTCCCTTGTCATATGTATGGTGTGAAGATATTTTCTCATTCAAAATGGTGTCTTTTTGTTTTAGCTATGGTGTCTTTGACGGTGCAGAAGCTTCTTAGCTTAACACAGTCCCAGTTGTTTATGTTCTCTTTTATTTTCCTTGCTGCTGAGCATGAATCCCTAAAGATATCACGGAAACTTATGGCCTAAAAAGCTTTGTCTATAACTTCTCCTATATACTTCATGGTTTTAGGTTTTACATCCAAGTTGATACATTTTGAATTGATTTTTGTGTACGAAGTGAAGTGGCTTTGTTTCACATTCTTTTGCATGAAGTGGTCCAGTTTTCCCTACACTATTTAATGAAGAGGCTGTCCTTGTTCCATTGTATGGTTTTGGCTCCTTTGTCATAGATACATACGTGGGTTTATTTCTGGGTTTTAGGTTCTATTCCACTGGTCTGTGTGTTTGTTTTAGTTTCAGTACCAGGTTGTTTTAATTATTATGGCTTCACAATAGAGCCAGAGGTCTGGAAGTGTGATAGCACACTTCTCTTTTTTTTTTTTTTTTTTTTGCTCTTTGGAATCTTTTGTGATTCCATCAGAATTTTATCATTATTTGTTCCAGTTCTTTGAAAAATGGCATTGACATCTTTATAGGGATTGTACTGAATATGTATATTGCTTTGGGTAGGATGGCTATTTTGACAATGTGGATTCTTCCAATCTAAAAGAGGGAGTAGTTTTCCATTTATTATGCCTTCTATTTCTTTTAATGATGTCTAATTTTTTTTGGTATGGTTTTTACCTCCTTTGTTAGGTTTACTTATATTTTTTATGTGATTTAAGTGGGATTATGATTACTTTAATTTCTTCCTCTTCTAATTGTATATAGGAAAACAACTGATTTTGTGTATTGATTTTACTGCCACTTTATTAAACTGATTGTTTTGATTAGTTTTTCCATGAATTCTTGAGGATTATCTGTGTATACTACAAAGACATCTACAAATGATAGCTTCACTGGTTTCTCCATTCAGATGCTTTTATATCTTTCTCTTGTAATTGCTCTAGCTAGAACTTCCAATATTATATTGAACAGTAGTGGTGTTAGTGGCAAGAGTACAAAACCTTGCCTCTTACCAGATCTTGGTGCAAAAGCTTTCCGTTTTTCACCACTGGGAATGTGGGTTTGTGGGTTTGTGGTGAATGGCTTTATTATGTTAAGGTATGTTCTGCTTATCCTCAGTTTTTTAAGAGCTTTTATCATAATTGAATTTGGATCTTATTAAATGCTTTCTTAGCATCCGCTTGTATGATCATACAGTTTTTATCATTCTTCTTGGATGTGATAAATTTCACTGATTGAGTTTCAGATATTGAACTACTCTGTGCTCTTCATAACTTCTATTTAGTTTTGGTACATGATATTTTTAATGCATTGTTGGATTTAGTTTGCTAACATTTTTGCATCTGTGTCTATTAGAGAAATTGGTTGAGTATAAATTATAGTTTCAGAGATTTCCTTCCCTTTCAATAATTAAAATTACTCAGATATCTCTTAGCATATTTTTTTGAAGTGTCTAAAATAAGTATGTCACCTACTTATTTGTGACTGAACTGCTGTTTTTCTCTGGAAGCTTTCAGAAATTTTTACTTTTGAAAAACTCTTTACATTTTACTTTAATAGGTTTGGGTATAAAAGTTATTCCAACAATAGCAATCTTTTAGAAATTGAGATATTATCTGACATAAAAGTTTAGGTGTACAATGTGATTCTTAAGGTAGTTTCTTATATTTAAAAAGATTTATTTATTTATGCATACAAGAGCTGGGGTTCAGGTCAGAGGTACGGGGGAGGAGAGTTGAGAGGACACACCAGAGACAGAATGGGGCACAGAACAGACAGATTGGTGAAGTACACTGCTGAGAATGTGGGTTAGGAGAGGTCTGCCATGCCATGTGGGTCACCTCCTTGGCCAGGAATCAAACTCATGTTGCAGTGGCTGCTGACTGCTTCACAGTGCTTCACTTTAACCTGCTGTGCCACCAGGGAGGGCTCAAATCTCATCATCTTTATTATTTAATTACAGGAGCCTAACTGTTTTAGCCATGTTAGTGACCACGAGTTTTATGAGCACTGGGATCATGTCTTTCTGGTTCAATGACTGTATCCTCAATGCATACTATGGTTCCTGGCAATGACAGCTGTCCTAAATAAACACTTAAGTGAATGAATAACTAAATGCATAGAAACTAAGGGAACTGCCAAATTTTCTAAGAATCTTTAAGTTTTTAATGTTTCTTTTGTGATTTGTGTCAATACTTAGGGTATTTTTATAGAAGAAAAAAATAGCTTTTTAATAAAACTTAACTTTAAACTAAGTAAGTTCCATTAAATGATCTATAGATTATATAAAGTACAAGAAAATACATACTTAGGAAAAGAGCCATATAAATTATCAGTAGCATATACACTTATATCTGGGGGCCAAAAGTTAAATACTCAGGAAAAATTAAGAAGATCTTTCTATATGTTACTTATCAAACTGTTCTTAGAAGGGTCAGTTATTTTTGAAGGAAAAATGTAGATGATAAAATTTGTATTGTGCTCCTTTAGACACTGAAAAGTGGAAAGAAGTAAAATTTTTCTTTTTTTCTCCTTAAAAATATCCACTTACATGAACAAATGCTAATGAATGTGTTTTTTTTTTTAAGATTTATTTATTTATTCATAGAGAACTGGGGTACAGGCCAGAGTTGCAGGGGCAGTGAGAGGATTCACAAGAGACGGGAAGGGGTTGGGGGGGGCAGAACAATGTAGTATACTGCTGAGGGGAGCAGCGGGCGGGTCAGGAGTGGTCTGCTGCGCCATGTGGTCACCTTCGGGGCAGGCAGGGATCGAACTCATGGGGAAGTGGCTTTCGATTCTTAGTGCTGCGCTTTAACCTGCTGCGCCACCAGGGAGGGCCAAGTTTTTTAAAGAATGAAAAACTAGGGAGTTTCTTTGCTTACATCATTATCTTTATGGCTTAGTGCTATGATATTTTTTTATGATATCCAACTACGTGTGAAACCACACCATCATAGTCTCTGCTTTTCTTAACTACCACCTAAAATACCAATACTGTCCACCTTCAACAGTCCTGCAAACGTGCAGGTTGCCACAGACTTAGGAACTGATACAATCTTCCTTAAAGAAAAGTAAAAAAATTGATAGAAAAAGAAAAGATAGACCTTGTGAATATAGAATGCATTGGGATACTGAATGCATAGCCATTAAAAGCACTGTTGTGAAAACATTTGTCAATGCATACAACTTTTAAAAAAAGCTTCAGATGAGAATTCTTACAGGCTTTTAGATAACAAGAATTGATTTATAAAAATTGAGCTAAAGAAATAATTAACAGCAAGAAAAATAAAGCCTATGTTTTTCTAGAGAAGTTGAATGGATTACTGACATATGAGAAGGTGTTAACAGTCTTAAAAATATGAATTCTTTGGTTTTGCATTTCTACTGTGCAAAAATGACATGGGATATTTCAACCAGTCTGTCAAGTAGTCTATGCATAAACTGAAGAGAGCAGTTCCCTCAAAGAGTAACTTTATGTTTAAAATAAAATACCTAGTTCAAAAATAAACTCATTTAACTTTTATTTGTTTTTCATACTTCTCTGTCTTAATTAGTTCAAGTTAACTTCTGTTTAATGGAACACTGTCCATTCCCAACTCAAGCCATCTCATTTGAGTTTATTGATGAATTTAGGGCAATGTGATAAAAACGATTCATATGAAGGAAACATAATACTTGCTTTTAGAATAAACTCCTATTGAATTCAGCACATCCTGTAATTACTAGAGAGTTCCCTTTTACTCATTTTTTGGTTCCTAAGGTATCACTCACTTTGGCAGCATATATGAAAAGTAAAGGTTTGACTACCATCTTCATAAAGTACTTTTGAAATTTTAAACTGTGTCTATATAGTTTCTCTTTTAAAAGAGTTGCCTTTATGCACTCAAAATTCAGGGAAAGTTACAAAAGATGAGGTGGTATAGTCGAAAATAATTTAGGGGAAAGTTATTTTTAACAGAAATTACATGCAATTTTAGACTTGAAATACACCCTATAGGTCATGCATTCTGAAGACCATTATGGGAACCCCTGATAAGCATTAAAAACATTTTCTACCCCATAATATTTAAAGAGTCCAAAGGGTTAATGTCTCTCTCCTACTTAATAGAAGACAAATCTGTACTTTAAAAATTATCTAACTGCTATTCAAATGTAATTTCCATTACTTTAACTGGGCTCTTCAAGGGGAAAAAGATTATGACTTTTGGAATTTACTTAATATCTTGCGGGGAAAAATATAGCTTAATTGGCCCTCCCTGGTGGCGCAGCGGGTTAAAGCACAGCACTGAGAATCTAAGGCCGCTTCCGCATGAGTTCGATCCCCGCCTGCCCAGGAGGTGACCATATGGCGCGGCAGACCTCTCCTGACCCGCCCGCTGCTCTCCTCAGCAGTGTACTTCGTCGATCTGCCTGTTCTGCTCCCCGCTCTGTCTCTGGTGAAGTCTCTCGCCGCCCCTGAGCTTCTGGCCTGTACCCCAGTTCTGTATGCACAAATAAATAAATCTGTGAAAAAAAAATATAGCTTAATTAGTATCTTACTACATAGATAAAAGTCTGTCAGTAGATCAGCTAATTTTCATTGCTACTATACTTTTGGTTTAATATGGAGAATGGAAAATAGGGATTAATCCAAGTATTGTTTTTCAATATGTAAATCTGAAATTGTACTCAATTTCCAAATTAATTTCAAAAGTTAGTTTTAGCATTTTTAACATGTCATGGCAATTAAGCCCAAATTTGATGCATTTATTTGGAACAATAGTAATATATTAAGTTGTATTTAAGTTTGAAACAACCCATTTTGTTTCTATAATGCTAACTTTAAGTTGGCAGCATATTTTAAGGTGGATACTTTTGGTGTTACATGCTGATTTTTTTCATAGTAAGTTAGTCATATGTAACATAGACCTTTTATAAATGTTTCATGTTCTTATTACTAAATTAAAATCTTATGTTAAATAAAGTATGCTAAGGAAATATTTCACACATAATCATATGCTTCATTAACATGAAATTTTTGATGTATAAACAATCCTTACAGTCCTAACTCATATAAAGAGTTAGAATAAAGGTATGTCTATTCAGGTCTTGTATGCAGTCCAACACATAGTGTAATTACACCACTTCCTTCATGGTTCTGTTACTTTTATCACTCTTGGTATTTGGTAGCTGTGCTGGTACACTTGAAAATTTGAGTAAGTGAAGGGAACCTGTTGGGTGAGTGGTCCATTCAGGTTAACCTAACTCAATGAAATATGGCAGTCTGTATGAAAATATTCCAGATGTGCAAGAACCATTTCTGAGAAGCAACAATCAATGAAGTCTCCGAAGGGGTTATGCAAGCCGCATCCATTTAACTTGAGAGTAGTTTACCTCCCAGTATATTTGTACAAAAGTGGGTTTGCTTATTGCTTTCCCATAATATGTTCTACAAACCACTGGTAATTCTACACGGCTTTGGAGAAAACTTCTTTTCACTGTAGTTTTACCTTTGTCATCTGTTGTCACGTGCTGGTGGTCTGGTACCCGCAGAAATTATTCATGACTGCATGACCCAAGAAAACCAGCTAAGGGCACTGGGCCTCCCTGTGAGTGCACAGGTATTCGCGAGTGTGTGCGCGCTCGTATGTGTGTGTGTTTTTGCGCCTGTCAGGGGATTATGTGTGTGTGTGTCAGGGGATTAATACCCTCCTCAGGTTTCCGGGCACTGGGCACAACCACGAAGGAACTAAGCGGTATTTGCCAGGCCACCACCTTACCGGCCCTCCCACACCACGTCCGTCCAAACCCGTGAATAACTTGCTTCCAGTCTAGACCCGCCAGATCGCTCCAGGAGGGCAAATAGCACCAAACCTCGGGCCACTTACAAGTATCGCGAACTTTGCGTTTCTCGCTGTAGGGGGGGAAAGACCGCTGGAAGATTGCTCCTCCCCTGTGAGCCAAGATTTTGTTGTCGCGAGATCTCGATGACAGCTCTCGAGCCCTTTCTCGCGGGATTTTCTGAGTCTGTGATGGAAGTGGCGGAGGGCGGTGGAGGGAGGTGCGCGCCGTGAGGGAGGTTGAGGGGTCGTCCCGCGCGCTCGGAGGTCTCGGCGAGGGCTGCCTTGTCAGCCTCCACAACACCCTCCGACTTGCCGCCGCTTCGGAACCCCCACAAACCCCACCTTTGCTCCCTGTCGACCCGCGGCATCGAGCTCCAAGGGGGCGATGTACGGAGGGCGGCCGGAAGTGGTGTTGGCCGCGGTGGGCCCGCGCGCAGCCTTCTCGCTGCCTTCCGCCGCTGGTTCGGTGTTAAAAGCAGCCAGGCTGTCAGGCCCCACCCCCTGGCCAGATGGACCCCTCTGCCCCGAAGCCTCGCGCAGAAACCGCCGGGAAAGGTATAAGCTCTGAGCTCACGTAGCTTCCCAGACACCTGTCTTTATGGCGCCAGGTTGGACTCCTGATTGCCAGGGCTGGGACCAGTTCTTTACGATTCAGCGTTGATAATCTGACTCTGGAGTCTTACTGGCCTTGGATCAAATGCTGCTACTTTGAGCATTTTCTTTTTACTTAAAATTGAGATCGTTATTGAGTTCTTGTGATTATTAAATGAGTGTATGCAAAGCACCATATGATTCACCGTCTGGCCCACAGAATGAACTCAGCAAATGTTTGATTTTTTAAATCATCTGTGTATACCCCAGTTCTTAGTGAATGGTAAAAGTTTGTTGCTTAGTAAATGAATGAAGTCCGATATACTTAGTTCAGTTTACTTTTACACAAAAGATGATGTATTTATTTGAGGCCTTATTCCACCTAATGGGTTGCCAAGAGAGACTTTAAGGAGGGTGTGGCTATCTGCCACAAGCCATCTGCGATGCCTTCATGCCCCCAAATTAATAGTTTTCATTAGTAGCGGTATAACAAAAGCCACCACTGCAGGCTTTTTTAGTTCCTAGCAATATGCTGTTTATCTACATGCTCTCTTTTGAGAATGCTATGGATCTCATGGGATAGATAAGGAGTGCAGACCTTAAGTTCATAGAAATTTGTGTAATAAGCCTACTTGGTGACATAACTGAGAGGCCTCAAATATAAATGCCTATGGAGGTTTGGCAGGTAAATATATTTGAAGTTACAAAGTGCAGTTTGTGGTAGTTAAATGACCCTACTCAGGGTCAGGGGATTTTTTATTTGTGAGTTGGACAGGCGTGGTAGCTTGGAACGCCAGATAGCCTGGTTCAAATCCAGCTCTCACTTTCTAGTTGTGAGACCATGGGCAAGTTGGTTAGCCTTTCTCTGTTTTACTGTGTGTGAAATGGAGCTAATTATATCATTTACATGAAGCAGTGAAAGTAATAAGGTTATTACATCTAAAGCACATATTTGGCACATACAAGTATTCAAGTATTAGCTTTATGTAATATTTTTAAATTCTACAATATTGCATTTTAAACAATGTTTCTAGCAGCCCTAGATAAAAAAGTTAAGTCTGTAGTTAACTTATTGTTGAGATAAATAATATCAGTTATTTCATGTTCTTTGAAATTGGAACCATGTAGAGAGAATGACCCAGAATTCCATTTTAGATTGCATGGTCAGAAAAGACACCTTTGAGGAGATGCTGTTTGAGTAGAGACCTGAAGTGAAAGATTCATTTTAGTAGGAAAGAGTGTTGGTGAAAGGAACACTGAGGTAGGAACATGCTTGCCAGAGCTGAGGAATTGTTCAGAGCTGAGGAAGGCCAGTTTGGAATGAAAGGGCAAGAGTGTAAGAAAGAGAAAGAAAACAGATCATACAGAATCTTCTTCCAGTTCCCTCCATTCAGTCCAACATGAAATCCCCCCATTTTAACTATATGTTCAGGAGTTTGCATATGGAGATGTTCTAGTCCAAGCTGTAAGAATTTATTTGCTTGTAAAACTTTTCTAAAATCAGCAATCAAATATACTTACATAAATTGTTTTTGTGACACCCTTAAAGTCTTTGCACATGCTCTATCCTCTTTTCTACTTTTCTTGGATCTCCTCCTCTTTGAATTGTTTCCTCAATCCTTCTTTTTATAGCATTCTGTTATCTTCTTACATGTTTGTCTATTTTGTGTCTCCCTCAGTAGATATCAAGGATCTTGGAGATCAAAGATATGTTGTCATTAATAAAAAATTCAGCACATTTATAGAGTGCCCTCTGTGCTGGTCCTAGGGATAATTTCTTTTTTTCTTTTTTTTAAGATTTATTTATTCATGCAGAACTGGGTACAGGCCAGAGGTGCAGGGGCGGTGAAAGGATTCATCAGAGACAAAGTGGTGCGCACTACAGGCAGATCTACGAAGTACACTGCTGAGGGGAGCAGCGGGTGGGTCAGGAGAGGTCTGCTGTGCCACGTGGATCGCCTCTGGGACAGGCTGGGTTCGAACTTTAGCTTCTCAGTGCTGTGCTTTAACCTACTGCGCCATCAGGGAGGGCCCGGGCATAACATTTTTAATCCAGACATTTTCTTGGAAATACTCATTAATGGGAGAGATTGGGTTAATATGCAAACATTTTGATGAATATCATGCAATATTTATTTGAGATAGGGAATAATGGGCTACTGTATTTTAAATAAGGTGGTCAGTGATGACATTTCTGAGGTGATAATACAAACAGTGGGGAGAAGATCTGCTTAGCATATTTGAGTTAAGGTAATAAAACTGACATTAGGTTGGAGAGGTAAGTAGAGGCCGATCCCATACAGGAGCTATAGACCTTGTAAGGAGTTTGGGATTTATTTCTTGTGCAGTGGATACTAATAAGATTTACAATAATTTATAGTATTTTAAGTAGTCAATGTTATTACTAAAGTGGAACAGGGATTAAATGGGTTTTTAGCATTTTTGGTAGCTACAGAGAGAAAGGAGAAATCTGCAGGTGGGCTACTGCAGGGAAGAACTGTGGATCAGATATCACATTTGTTTTATAAGGTTTTGTTGTTATCTTCTTGTTTATATGTTTTCTGTACCTGCATTAGTGTTACAAGGTGAGACAGCATAGTTTGCAAAATTTAAAATAATAGCCAAAATTAGATTCTCTATGGAAAAAGTTTACCAATAGTTGGTTTTAGAGAGTTGGTATGGATGAAAGTTACACAGTTTGAAGTAGAAACAGCGGGACAATTTGACAGATTGGACAGAGACTAATATGAACAGGAATTAATGGCTGACTTTATGTTGAGAAGTTGATGGGTCCATTTTTTGATTTTTGGAAAGACTAGTTTTGAGCAAACTTTAATCATTATTATTTTGACATTTGCTATCTTCACTTTATACCCATGCTGTGGTATGGTGTATTGTGAGTAGTTTAAGTAATGTATGTTGAATAACAATACTAAACTAAGTCTTAAAAAGTAGAAGGCTTTTTGCTTAATAGGCAGATAAATCATGTGAAATAGAAAATATATATTAACAATTGCTCTAGGAGTTAATTTAGATTTTAAGGTTCAGATTACCTCAGATTACCCTGTTAGGAAATTAGAATCCATTGACTTGTTACCCTTGCATGGTGGGTCAAGGTTTTAGTTACATGGTGAAACTCTTTTAGAATAGCATGATGCTTATCAAACAGTTTGGATCCAAAGATTGGAGTGAAGGAAAGATGTTTTTTTTCTGTACTTTTAATTGTTATGTAAAAGAGCCCTACCAAAGTTGAGAATAATGATTTTATTTTTCAGGAGCAACTAGTGAGAAATAGCATAGAGAGATGTTTTTTGAAAGTTTAGATATTCTAGCTATATCTAAACTTTGTTGAATGTTATAAAAACCTGACTCAAAATCATCAGGAATTCCAGTGGTCATCTGATCTTAATGAGAAATATATGAGAAAAGTAATTTCTGCTATTCTTATAATTGTAGCCATATAGTTCCTCTGGGATTCTTGCCATTAGAATTTTGTTTGATTTTCTCTATTTGATAGCTTTTAATTGTATCAATGGTATATTCTATAGAGAGCATCCTATGCCCTTATTCATAGTGCTATATTTTATGGCTGGAAAATAAAATGACTGTACAGCTAAGTGCAGAATAAATTTGTGTATCTGACTCTTAAAAGAGCAGTAAAATCTTAGAAGAAGATTTTAGAATTCATTATCTCCTTTATAAGAATCTCAGCTCTTGAAACCTAAAGAAAGAAAAAGGGTGTTAACAAGCTGGTACGTAAGACCAGTTGAATTGGAGGACCCCCTTGGTTATCAGATAAAAATTAAAGCAATAATTTTGAAGCAACAACCTTGGGAGTGAGAAGAAACAACTGTATCCTTAGAAGATGTAACTACCATAAAAAAAGCATTCAGCTTAATCTCAAAAGTATTGTTTTCCAGAGGATTTTAGCTTCTCTTACACTTGGCCATCATGGATCATCTGCATATATTCACGAGTCATTACTGGCATTTAAAACAGTGGCTCTCAATCCTGTGATCAGAGTCACCTTTTGAAGTCAGCAATAACAACCAAAAAAAAACACCCCAGATGTCCATTGCATATATTCATTGAAAAAGAATCAACTGAGCTAGTTTTCAGGCATAAAAGGAAGGTTGTCAACCTTGGTGAGAAATAAGTGATTCTCCTTCTATTCTGCTTATTATCAGAGAGTATCTGTTGGTATTATTTATGGACACATCTATATGTGTTATAAGTACTTCTTTCAGTTATTTGGAAAGAATATATGAGGTGTTATTTTTTTTCTCAGAGCAGAAAATAAATGATGTGTAAGCCTATAAGAATATAAACTATCTTTGGAAACATTTTTTTTTTTTTTATTACAGACCTATGGCATCCAGGAGAAAGATGTCTTGCACCTTCTCCAGATAGTGAAAAACTTTGTGAAGCAAGCATAAAATCTGTTGTAAATGAAAATGGAAAGTCATTTGCAGTTGTTTTATATTCAGATTTTCATGAAAGGAAAGTACCTCTTAAAAGACTTCAAGAAATAAAAACTGTTAAAGATTGTTCCAAGAATTTTATATTTGATGATGAAGATTTGGAAAAACCTTACTTCCCAGACAGAAAATTTCCATCATCTGCTATTGCTTTTCAATTAATTGAAGGTGGAGACTCTATTCCTTACACTATTAATAGATACCTGAGAGACTACCAAAGGGAAGGAGCGCAGTTTCTCTATGGACACTTCATCAGAGGAAGGGGATGTATTCTTGGTGATGACATGGGACTTGGAAAAACAGTACAGGTATTTATTTTAATTACCTTATAATTAAAAATCAATTAAGTTATGTAATCATAGGAGACATAATGTGTATGTATGTGTGTCTCTCACCTTTTAGCCATTAAAGTCCTCAAAATAAAGCACAGTGTTTTAGTCATTACTTCAGCCTCTGAAGTAATTACTTATTTAGTACCTATGAACTGTTGCTCCAAGTAATATTTTAGTATACTTGGTTTGATTTTACCTTTTAAAAATTATATCTAGTACCTAATACTAAGGTATCATATTTAAAGTAATTTAACTTTCTTAATAGTCCTTTTTAGAAGGAAAATATTTTGGCATTTGTTAAGTACACAGTAGTTATATTTATTTTCAACAGTATTTTTGTGCATATAGTTTGGACTTTGTCATCTAAGAAATTTTCTAATTTGGGATCCCTGGGCCATTAGGAGTTTTACTGATAGACTTCAGAGACGCCTCTTATTTTCCTTAAACATATGTTGGAATTTGTTCATGTACATATTTCCCCACAAACAGGATCTTTGTTAGTTACCTACTGTTATATAACAAATTACCCCAAATTTAGCAACTTAAAACTATGTACATTTAATCATAATTTTTGCAGGTTCAGAATCCAAGTACGGTTTAAGTGAGTACCCTGACTCTGCCTCTTATAGGTAGCAGTCATCCCAGAGTTGCACTGGAGGATTGACTTCCCATCTCATGTGGTAATTAGCAGGATTCGGTTCCTTGTGGGTTGTTAGAGCCAGGTCTCAGTTTCTTGTAAGCTATTGTTAAAGACTTCTCTTGGTTTCTTGCCACATGGAGCATCTCACAACACAGCAGCATTTTCATCAGTGTGAAAGGGCAAGAGAGAATACTAGTAAGATAGAGGACAGTCCTGTCTTATCTAACTTTTTTGAATCAGAAGAAATAGCTCTTCACTTTTGCCATGTTCCATTATTTAGAAGCAAGTTGCTAGAATCAGCCTGTACCCAGGAGATTAAACAAGATTGTGAACAAGAGGTGGGGATTATTGGTAGGCCTGTCAGCAGCTGCCTACCTACCACAGTCTCCTTAGCTTTCATCAGACTTTCAAAAAGGTTCATGAACCAAAAGGATTAGAATTTTGAACCTAGACTTTATACTAAACAATGATTCCGGATTTTTAGGTGTGTTTGTCTAGTTTGTGATTAAGCACTTCCATGTTTCCTTCCTTATAATTGAAGTTAAATTATTATATTCTTCATGACACCTCCATTGTTGGTAGAACTTTAAATGAAAAACTAAGCTTAACATTTTAAAAGTAGTCAGTGCAACTATATATATGCAAATCTAGCTTAACATAGTATATTTTCTTTAGCCATATTCTCTGTTTATAAATCCAGGCAGTACACATTGTGCTAGGATTACATGTTGAACAAACTAAATAACTACTTGTGGAATAAATGAGTTTTCTTTCTCAGGAAAATAGTTGTAGGAATAAAGATAGGAACCTTTAGGAAACTACCCTCTGTGACCAAGATCCACAGATGATTACAAGAGAAAAAATAAATAAATAAATAAAGCCTCTGTGCTTATCTTTACATATACTTTTGCTGGTTTTTGACCATGTTGGAATGTTCTTTCCTTGACTAGGCAGTGCCTGTTCATCTTTAAAATGAGAAACAGGGCACTCCACAAAGTCACTTGCAGTTTAGGAACCATCACCTTAAAATGCTAAATACAATTCAAATTCTTCAGAGTGTTTTAGGCTCAAGCTTGAAGCTTAGCTTACATCTCTGAAGTTCTGTTGCAGAGAAATCCTTTTTGTTTTACATTTTACAGGGTTATGTTGAAAGTGATTTTGTTGTCTAGTTTTGTCAAATTGTTGGAAGGCTTTGAGTTGTGTTACATATTATGAATGTTCTTTGGTAAGTTTCTGTCCTAACTGATTTGTCTGATTTTTGGAGACCTTGTTTTGTAGTTACTGTTCTTGTAACTCAAAGTAATTTATATGTAAATAGGTGGTTTGGGAAATTCATACAAGATAGAGCTTCTGTAGATATGATGACTAAGCATGTTGAAGAAATGTGAACAGTAGTTAATGAATTCACTAAAATTTCAAAATGCAATAGAATATGGCCTGTGAAAATAAACAATTGTCATCTATGTTTGCAAAGTATATTCTCTTATTTTTTCTTCTGATTTCATCCCTTAACTTTCTCCTTTCTTACTTTCTAACTTGGCCATAAAATGAACTCAAGCTCTCTTTTTTTCATCCTCTAATATCAGATTCAAAAGTAGATAAATTTAATATTTTTGTATACTTGAAGGCATGGGAATTTTAAGATGCCCATTTGTTTTACTATTGTAGAAATCATTGTTTGAGGAAGAGCCATTTTGCTGAAATTTTGGTAGCACAAGTCACAATGGAATAGGAAGAGACAAACAGGAATTGGGAGTATGTACACTTGACTTCAAGAAAATGACTTTGAAAAGGGACAGACATGATCTAGTAATAGCTGAAAAAGGATGAGATTTGAGGAGTTTCTTTTTTTGTCGCATATCATTTGTGGATGGGATGAACTTGAGTTCAATTTTTTTTTTTAAAGATTTATTTATTTGTACATACAGAACTGGGGTACAGACCAGAGGCTCAGGGGTGGCGAGAGGCTTCACCAGAGACAGAGTGGGGAGCAGAACAGGCAGATCGACGAAGTACACTGCTGAGGGGAGCAGCGGACTGGCCAGGAGAGGTCCGCTATGCCATGTGGTTACCTCCGGGGCAGGCGGGGATCGAACTCATGCGAAAGTGGCTTTAGCTTCTCAGTGCAGTGCTTTAACCTGCTGTGCCACCAGGGAGGGCCTGAGTTCAATTTTTAAGTGATTTGAAATGATCTGATTGAGATGGAATGATTGAATATTCTGTTAACATTTCATTATACATGACTTTATCACACACCTATTCATCCATAAGTCATGCTTTGTTGCATTTAGAAGTAGCAGACATAGTATAGCCTATCCCCAAACACTTGAGCAAGCATGCTATTCGCTAGAGTTCAGTATTCTGCAATTTATTTTTATTTTGAAGTAAAACTTGAAATACAGAGTTCTCCCTGTGGCACAGCAGGTTAAAGCACAGCACTAAGAAGTTAAAGCCACTTGCGCATGAGTTCGATCACTGCCCAGAGAAGACCCACATGGCGTGCAGTCCTCTTCTGAACTGCCCACTGCTCCCCTCAACAGTGTACATCTATCTGCCTGTTCTGCTCCACACTCTGTCTCTGGTGAATCCTCTCACCTCCCCTGCTCCTCTGGCTTGTACCCCAGTTCTGTATGCATAAGTAAGTAAATCTTTAAAAAAAAAAAAAGTTGAAATACACAAAGCATAAATATCTATCATTCTATGAGTTTGGACAAACTTATCTCTTTGCAAGCCAGATAAGCCCTTTCAAAATAAAAGAATGTTATCATCCCAGAGTATGCCGTCATATCCTTACCTTGTCCTGCCACTATTTCCTAAAAGCAATCACTATTCTCCTTACTTTTATATCATAGATTAATTTCACCTTTTCTTGAAAAAGGGATCAAATAGATGTACCCTTGTGTAAGGTTTCTTTTATTTAGCATTTTGAAAGTCATTCATGTTTTTCTGTGCATAAATTAATCTGTTCCTTTTATTTGTATTGTACTGATGCTGATGGATACCTGGGGTGTTACCAGTTTTAGGTGTCTATCTAAACAATCTCTGTATAGTCATTTCTCTTGGCTAAATAGGAATGGAATTACTCGGTCATAGAGTTTATGTATTAAGTTTTATATAAAATTGCCAAACCTTTGTGTACAAATGTTTATACCATTATGTATTCTTATCAACAATATATGAGAGTTATGGTTGCTCTATTCTTCACAAACTGGTTTTGTCAGTCTTATTAATATTAGGAGTTTTGTTGTGTTTTGTGTATACTATTTGTGTACTGTTATATTTTATTAAAGAGTAATTGTTGCATAATAATTCATGTAAATTTAGTGTACATAAATTTACAGTGATAAGTTTTACGTACATTGTTTGATAAGAAGTGAGCACTATAATAACACAATCAAGATAATGAACATGTCTATCACCTAATCATCCATTTGCACTCATGATATACTTGACATCATTAATTCATCACCTACTATTTCTCCTTTAAGTTTTTAGTTGTACCAAAAAACTAAATTGAAAAAGAATCTGAATGCAAGTTTCTAGGTTTTTAGGAAAATTTCCCAATGTTTTATGGAATTCTTATGCCTAATTCAATAGCTAATTTGACAGTTTCCTTCTACGTGTTTACATAATATTTAAGATAACCACAATAAACAATTTCAACTGAAATATACAGGTTTGGCTATGTGACCTTTTATAATTAAACAGTTCAACTGGTGGGAAGGGAGAAGGTGCATGGGCACTTTGTATAGAGAAGTAGTTATCAAAATGTTATCTCTGGACCAGTCTGATCAGCATCACCTGGCACTTTGTTAGAACTGTAAATTCCTAAATCTTAGCCAAATACACTGCATCAGAAACTTCAGTGGGGTGTACCTGTATTTTAACAAAACCTTTAGTTAATTTGAGGTTCCTTAATGTTTGTGAAACTTTAGTCAGACTATATATTTTTCAGAGGGGATGGAAAATTTTGGTTAATCTGGTGAGTTAGTTCAGTGAATGTTAATTAAGAGAATATTTATTGTATGTGAATGTTTACATGGAGAGTGATTATTATTTCATTTTTAAAAAATAACATGGAACTATTAGAGATAATCTAATTGAACTTTTTTATTTAGTGAAGAAACTGGGGCACAAGAGTACTAAATACTTCACTGAGGTCATATACACAAACTTAACAATTTTCATTTCTATTCCAGTATTTTTTTCCTTTTTCTACCTTTTGCTGCTTCGATCATGCAATCTTTTATTTAGTTTTTAATTAACCACATTCTGTGTGTGTGTGTGTGTGTGTGTGTTTATCAGGGAGTTTTTTGGTGTTATTAAGCATCTAGTGTGGGCTATGCCCTGTGCAAAGCACTGAAGCACCAAAATGAATGCATATTAATCACTACCCTTACAGTGTTCACAAATGATGATTAAAAACCAATGTAGCCAAAGAATCATCCTGTTTGATAAGGGGATCAGAGAGGAGGAGGCCTGTTTGTGCTCTCAAGAAAGACTCATGGGTACTTTTACCCTTTGCTTTGAAAACCCACCAAAATCTAGAACACTAGGGTTCTTTATTCTATTAGTTATTTCATTGGATATGTAACTCTAATATAGTGTCTGAAAGGTTTACCATAAAATATCTCATTGGATTGAAATTATTTTTTGACTTAATATGACTTAACGTTTAAAGGCACAAAGATGGCTATTAAATAAGTATAATGTGAGATTTATATATGTGAAGATAGTATTAGCATCTGTTTGAACAGTAGAGGGGAAACAGAATTCTGCAAACTATCAAGATGTTCTTTGAATCCTTGTTTCTATTATAAGACATTATATTGTCAAAGATAGCCCTGCTAAAGATTGTCATTTTTAAGACATGTATAATAAACCTTAAGCCTCAGAGATATGATTGGATTGCTAATTATAGTTTTCTTGGGATATTTCAATATGATTTTTTTTAGAAATATCATTACTAGATTCAAAAACTATAATAAAGTTTGGAAATTCTCAGAATACATTTTCAGGGATCATTTCTGTAGTTCACACCAAAATCTAAAAGTTTCTTAGATCACAAGTCGTATTTTTCACTAAGGAATATAGTAATAAGGAAAAAATAATACTCTATTTTTATTTATAGAGAAAATGCCATCCTATCCAATATAATAAGTTAATTAACCTCTAGAACCACAAATCATTTAAAGCAGAAACAAAAATATCCTGGTGTTTTAAAGATAAATTGCTTTACTTGTTTTGGCATGCAGCTCACATTTTAGAAATAGAACCTTATAAAGATAAATGAGCTAAGTCCCCTTTCAAAACAGTACTTTGTTGTTAGTGTTTTGTGGGGTTCTTGTTTTTTTTTTTTTTTGTCAAGCTAGCAAAAATCATACTTTTTGAAGTATGATTCTAAAGTATTCTCTCAACACCCCTTTTTCTCCCAGGGAGGTAAAAAGTCAGGGATGTAGGCTTTTTTGGGGGGTCTAATTAGAAATACATAATTTTTGCTATGCTTTCCATTGGTTTAAGAGTAGATTCGATGGACTATTTCTCAGATTAACTCTGTATATCATGAGCTCATTGTATGTGAAGAAAGATGGCCTATAAAAATGTTTGCCTGAATTTAGAAAGGAATGCCTGTAAAAACAAAAAGCTTTCCCAGAGTGGTATTTTATTTCAGAAATGCAGTTTTGGCTTTTTAGTATGCTTGGGGTGGCTAATTTAAAAGCTTATTGTTCTTTTCATCTGTAAACATAATTTTAGAACTATTCCACATTAAAGTATGTTTTTTTTTTCGATTAGTTTTATAAAACTTTCATTGTAAATATGTCTTTCACCTTCTTTGAATTGATTTCTAAAGAGACCTCTGCTAGTACAGAGAGATAAATCAATTCCCTTTGCCTTTTCAGAACTGCAGCCAAGTGAGACTCTATTTCCCAGTTCCCCTTGTATATTGTGGGCTTATGACAGGTTCTGTCCAACAGAACTGTGATGAGTGTCTTTTACAAACCT
>NW_004567118.1:42603253-42649839 GCF_000260355.1 Condylura cristata | reverse complement strand
AGAACTGGGGTATAGGCCAGAGGTTCAGGGGCAGCGAGAAGCTTCACCAGAGACAGAGTGGGGAGCAGAACAGGCAGTTCTAAGAAGTACACTGCTGAGGGGAGCAGCGGGCGGGTCAGGAGAGGTCTGCCACACCATCTGGTCACCTCCGGGGCAGGCGAAATCGAACTCATGTGGAAGTGGCTTTAGCTTCTTAGTGCTGTGCTTTAATCCGCTGTGCCACCAGGGAGGGCCTTACTTATATTTTTATTTCTATCTTACATGTGTTTATGAATACCATGTTTTAGTGGCCTAATAGACTAACTTAGTCCATTCCCATGTTATATGCTTTCCAATTTCCATATTATGTGCTTTCTGATATATTCGGATTTAAGTCTACTACTTTCCTATTTGCTCATGGTTGTATATTGTCTCTTCATTTTCTTCCTCTGTTTTGCTCCTTTTGCATAGATTAGTATTATTGTGTTATCATTTCTTTATTTTCCATTGATTACTCCTGAGATTAGACATCCTTGATTTATTAGATGTGATATAAATTAGCATCTTTATTTTCTCCTGAACAACTAAGATCCTCAGACTGTTGTACCCATATTGTGCCCTTTTTGACTCATACACTATTGTTATCTCTTTGAATTCTTCTGTAGCTTGAGGCCACAAAACATTTCATTTTTGCTTCATGCTATCAACACATTTATATTTTCTATGTACCATTATTGTTAAGTTTTTCTCTGTATTAGTGTCTGTGTATGGTCATTATATTTGTGTCTGAAAACAGCCTTTCCTTTCTTTGTTTAAATTTATTTATTTATGTGTACAAGAACTGGGGTATAGGCCAAAGGTATGGGAGGTGAGAGGACTCACCAGAGACAAAATGGGGAGCAGATCTACTGAAATATACTGCTGAGGGGAGCAGCAGGGTACACAAGGAGAGTTCTGCTGTGCCATCTGTATTAGTTCCCTGGCCGGGTGGCAATCAAAATTGTGCCCCAGTGATTGGCAATAGCTTGATAGCTCTGTGTCTTTAACCCCTGTGCCAGTAGAGAGGCCCTAGTTTATTTTCTTTACTGTGGCTTTTTCATAATAAAGTCTGAAATATGTTCATTTTCTGTGGCTCTTTCATAATAAAGTCTGAAAATATGTTCATTTTCATCCTTGAATGATATATATTTTTTAAAGCTGTGGTCAGTAAATGTGAGTGCTGCTGATCTTTTATTTACTTATTTTTTTTAAGATTTGTTTATGTATGCATACATACCTGGGCTATAGGCCAGAGGTGCCAGGGTGAGACTACTCACAAGAGACAGAGTGGGGAGCAGAACAGGCAGATTGAGAAGTATACTGCTGAGGGGAACAGCAGGTGAGGCAGGGATCAAACTTGTGCTAAAGCTGAAACTTGGTAGTGCTGCGCTTTAACCTGTCATGCCGCCAGGGAGGGCCCAATGTTTTTATAAGATTTAATATTAGGTTGCTTTCAGTTTCTTCAGCACTTATCATTCTAATAATATGAGTTTTCATTGATTTTGCTGCAAAGTTAACTGTGTGTTATCTTTCCTGATGCTGTTTTTAAGATTTTTTTTCTTTCTGCCTTAAGTTTTGTGCAGTTTTTCATTAAGTACCTATTTGGGGATTTTATTATTTTCTTTTTTGGCTTGATGTTCTTAATAGATATGAAATATAAGTCTTGATGTTTTTTAAATCACTTTTAAAAATTTCAGCCTTTATTTCTTCAAATGCTTCTCCTGTTACATTCGTTTTCTTCTACTACATAGGATTCAGATTATAGGTATCCACCCCTATGTTAAAGACAGTATTTTTTTATAATTCATAACTTTTCATTGTTTTTGACATTTGCATATTTTTTTCTAAAGCAATAAGTAATTATTTTCTTTCATATGGAAATCTTATATATTCATTACTTCCTTATCTTTAAAACTATGCCAATTTTATTTTTACTATTTTCCCATATTCATGATTATTGAAAGAGGTTAACTAAGCTACCTGAGTTCACATATCTGCCAAGCAACTAAGACTAAAATTTAAACTGATGTCCTCTTGATTAAGTATTTTTTGTTTTTTATTATGTGTTTCTATTTCCTTCTTTCAGCTTGATTTTTGGATCATAATTAGTTTTCAAAATGGTGTGTATATCAATATATTTCTTAATCTCTCTTGAAATCATTCTATCATTCTACCTATTATTTATTGGATAAGCAGAATCACAAATTTATGAACCAAATATGACCCCCTTAATGGTTTTATTTTCTACAAGCAAAAGCATTATATATACAATTTATTCAAAGAGAGGATATGAATAGAAACAAATAAGGAAGTAAGTCCCAAATCAGAAATCTGAAAAAAATCATTGCATAAACTTGATCATAGAAGAAATTTAAACGTGGGAATTTTTCTTTTACTGTATAATGTGTATATTTGTCGATACAAAGAAACTAGTTCTAGTATACCATGTGTGTTTTATCTCTTAACAAGTCTATTTGTATAATTTTGTCCATCATGGTATATCATGCACTATGATTGAGAATGTTTCCCCTTCCCAGGTTATTTCGTTTTTGGCTGCAGTTTTACATAAACAGGGAACTCGCGAGGATATTGAAAATAACATGCCAGCATTTTTATTAAGAAGTATAAAAAAGGAGTCCCCTTCTATAACAAAAAAGGTAAGAATACATAGAAATATATAACTATTGAAGGTGGTATTATACCAGCATTTAGAAACTTTTAAACATGACATATTACAGTAAAACTTTAAAATGTCGTGAATTTAAAGACATTAAAATATGTTTTATAGGGCTAAGTTTTGAAGGATTACCAATTTCATCCTTAAGTGAAATATGATTGATTTTCAGAATGACAACATATAATTTTACTTTAAACTCTCCTTAAGGTTTCAATCTTCTGCTTTTCTAGACTTACATGATTTACTTTGGTTAATTTGTTAAATTTACATATATAGGCATTTAAAGGTTGATTGATGTTTATTGTATTATCTTTCATTATGTGAGAATAAAAGGAAAATGTTGTAGATATAAAAAACAAAGTATATCATTGATATTTAAAGTTGCTTGATACATTAATTACATCTCAATGTAATTATGAGATCAATTCTTTGAAAAACATTGAAGTTAAAAAGACTAAGCTCTATGTTTCTCTCTTTCTGATGTGACTATAATAGCTCTTTATGTCCATATTCAGTTTTGCAGATGTATTTATAAATGCTTTATACACTATTCTTATAAAAATGAACATCTTAATAAAATATTGAAGTGCAAAAAATTTTCCTGTACTTCTGTGTCTGAATTTCATGTAGTCCTCACATCTAGAAAACCAGACATATTAAATAAATTGATTTTATTTAATTAATTTATTTTCTTACACTATTATTATTTTTTGGATATTAGTTCATTTCTCCCCTCAGGAGAAATGTTTCTCCTGTAGTTCTCCCATCACCATAGCACCCGTGATCCATTCCCAATGCCCCTTGTACTCTTCCTTTCCATTTTGAACCTTCTTCTACCCCAGTCCCTTACTGTATGCATCAGATCTGTATGATAGCTAGCAAGTTTTGTCTTTTTCCTAACCCTTCGTTTGGTTTCAGAATATTTCACATGTAAGTGAAACCATGTGATATTAATCTTTTTCCCTCTGATTTATTTTACTTAGCATATTCCTTTCAGCAACATCCATGTTGCACATATGGCATGAGATTATCTATTTTGATTGTTTAGTAGTATTATATCATGTATAAGTCCCACCTCTTCTTGATACATTATGTTTTGGGACAGTTATGTTGTTTCCATATCTTCACTTTTGTAATAGTGTTGCAATAAACTTAGATGTGCAGGCTTCCTTTTGGGTTAGTGTTTTTGTATCCATTAGGTAGCTTCCTAGAAGAATTGCTTGGTTGTTGATAGATCCATTTTTAGTGTTTTGAGGAATCTACACAGCTCTCCCTAGCCGCTGGCCTAGTGTGCATTCTCACTAGCAGTCTGGGAGGGTTGTTCACCAGCATTTGTCATTTCTAATTTTTACATAAATATGGGCCATTCTCACAGATGTGAAGTAGTACTGTATTGTAATTTTGATTTGCATTTCTCTGATAAGTGATGTTTTTCATATACCTGTTGACATTT
Source organism: Condylura cristata (assembly GCF_000260355.1). Classification (NCBI taxonomy): domain Eukaryota; kingdom Metazoa; phylum Chordata; class Mammalia; order Eulipotyphla; family Talpidae; genus Condylura; species Condylura cristata. The sequence goes on along the minus strand of NW_004567118.1, from coordinate 42,645,691 downwards.
GCATTTCCCCTTTGTAAAAGTGAATTTTTTACCCCTCTGACCATTTTTTGATTGTTGTTTGCTTTGTTTTTGTTGAGCATTGTAAGTTCCTTATAGATCTTTGTTATTAGTCCCAGCTCTACAAATGTTTTCTCATATTCAAAAGAGTGTCTTTTTCCTTTTGGTTGCTGTGCTGAAGCTTTTTAGCTTGGTATAGCCCCAGCTGTTCATTTTCTCCTTTGTTGTCCTTGGTTCTGGCAACAAGACCTTGAAGATGTTTCTGGAGTTTATAGCATGGGTTGTGTTGCCTATGTTTTCTCTCTGTATCTTATGATTTCAGGTCTTAAACTCACTTTTTATCCAGTTGGAGTTGATTTTGTATATGGTATGAGGTGGTAGTTTGATTCTTTTGCATGTGTCAGTCAAGTTTCCCTAGCTCCTTGTTCCAATGTGCATTCTTTGCTCCTTTGTCATACATTAGTTGACCATATATGTGTGGTTCTACTTAAAGGCTTTCAATTTGATTCTACTTGCCTGTGTATCTTTATGTTTCAGTACTATGCTTTTTTTTTTTTTTTTTTAATAGCTTTGTAGTATGGCTTGAAGTCTGGGAGTGTAATGCCTCCCTTCTTCCCCTTTTTAGCCTGGAAAGCTCTGGCTGTTTGGGTTTTTCTGTGCTTCCATGTGAATTTCAGCAATATTCTATTTCTTTGAAGAATGTCATGAGATTTTTAGTGGATTTTATTGAATCTCTATTGCTTTGGGTAGGATGGCTGTTTTGATAATGCTGACTCTCCTGTTCATGAGCAGGGAATGTCATTCCATTTCTTTGTATCTTCTATTTCTTTTAACAATGTTTTGTAATATTTTTATATTAAGGGAATGGTTTTCTTAATTTTATCTTCTTCAGGGTAATTGTTCAATTTTTGTGTATTGATTTTGTTACTTGCTACTTTGCTAAACTGGTTTATTGCCTTAATTAGTCTTTCTGTGACTTTTTTAGGGTTCTCTATGTATTGTCATATTCTGCAAAAAAAATGATGACTTGATTTCTCTCCCAATTTGGATTGCTATTATGTCTTTCTCTTTGTCTAATTGCTCTAGGTAGAATTTCCATTATTATATTGCAAAACATTGGTCAAAAGTGAACATCTGGGTCCTCCCTGGTGGTGCAGCGGGGTAAAGCACTGCATTGAGAAGCTAAAGCCACTTCCTCAGGAGTTCGATCCCCGCCTGCCCTGGAGGTGACCACATGGCGTGGCAGACCTCTCCTGACCCACCCGCTGCTCCCCTCAGCAGTGTACTTCGTGGATCTGCCTGTTCTGTTCCCCACTCTGTCTCTGGTGAATCCTCTCACCACCCCTGCACCTCTGGCCTGTACCCCAGTTCTGTATGCACAAATAAATACATCTTTAAAAAAAAAAAAAGTGAACATCTGTGTTTTGTTTCAGATCTTAATGGAAAGGCTTTCAATTTTCCACCTTTGAAAATGATATTAGATATGGGTTTGTTTATATTACTTTGTTTTTTATTATTATGTTTTTTTATTACTAAGTTTTTTGAAGGTCTTCATCACAAATGAATGTTGAACATTATCAATGCATTATCAAATGTTTTCTCAACATCAATTGATATGGCTATAAGATTTTTATTTTTCTTTTTGTTGATATGAATTATGTTAATTGCTTTTCGGATGTCTGGTAATGGTGTATTATCCTTTTGATGCATTATTGGACTCACTTTGCGAAAATTTTATTGAGGATTTTTTGTATCTGTGTTCATTAGGAAGATTGGTCTGTAGTTTTCTTTTTTGTGTTGTCTTTGGTGTTGGTGTTACTGTGATGTTGGCCTCCTAAAATGTATTTGGAAGCATTCCATCTCGGTTTTTTGAAAGGGTGTTAGCAGGATAGGAACTTGTTCATCTTTTGAATGTTTGGTAGAACTTGATTTTGAAAACACTGGGTTCTGGGCTTTTCTTTTGGGGCAGGGTTTTGATTACTGTTTTAATTGTCTTGCTTGTGATTGCCTTTATTCTATTAGTTTTTGAGGATTTTTATTCCTTTTCTAGTTTCTCAAGATGGGATGTTAGGTTGTTTCCGTGGGTTCTTTCTTGTGTTTTGATGTCAGCCTGTGTTGATATATACTTTCCTCTTAATGCCACTTTTGCTATGGCATCTATGTGCTGGAAGGATGGGTGGGTCCTCATTGTCATTTGTCTCAAGGTATTGTTTTTTTGGTTTTTTGTTTTTTTTTTTTAAAGATTTGTTTATTTATTCATACAGAACTGGAGGGTACAGGCCAGAGGTGCAGGGGCGGTGAGAGGATTCACCAGAGACAAAGCGGGGAGCAGAATTGGCATATCTGTGAAGTACACTCTGAGGAGAGCAGCGGGAGGGTCAGGAAAGGCCTATCTGCCATGTGGTCACCTCCCAGGCAGGGGGGGATCGAACTCATGCTGAAGTGGCTTTAGCTTCTTAGTGCTGTGCTTTAACCCACTGTGCCACCAAGGAGGGCCCTCACGGTATTTTTTTAATTCCTTTGATTTCCTCTTAACCCAGGTGTCTCAGTAGGGTGTTTTTTTTTTTTTTTTTTCATTCTTCTTCATTTGTATCTCTTTTCTATTTTATTCTTTCATATTGTTCTTTCATATTGTTTATTCTATTTCCTGGCTTTTTCCAGAATTTCTTACTTTCTTCATTAATCTTTTTACATCTTGCATTTCCTTTGTTTTCTTATTTAAAGTCTCAGTATCTTCTATTTGTTCATTATGTTTATCATAGTTTTTTTTTTTTTTTTTGCCTTTTCTATATCATCTCATTTATCTCTGATCTGTTTTTCTGTGTTTTGTTGGTATTGTACAAATTCTTTGAGTTTCTTAATTATGGCACTTCTGAATTTTCCATCTGACAAGAAAAATTCTTCTAACTCAGTTTTTTTGGGTTCTGGAGATTGATTTTCTTTCTGTGGTATATTGTTACCCTGAGGACTGCTTGACTTTTGTATTTTGCTTTCTCCCCAATTTTGCTTTTAGGTTTTCTCTGCTATCGATGGGGCTTCGGTTGGACATGGGTTTCTCTTCCTCTATTGTGGGTGTTTACTTGGGTGAGGTGTGGGTTTTCCAAGAGGATGGGACTGGTGAGCATGACCCCAGCACCTCCCACTTGGACATGGATCATCTGGGTGGTTGTATGGGCTGCTAGAGCACCGATTTTATGAAATTTTATATTATGGTAATGAACTGTTTTCTATACATTTTAAAGCAGTCTGTTATGTATAAATGTAATCGGTTATATTGTGTGATGTTCCAGTTCATTTGGGAAGTATTGACTTATAATAATTACTGTTACTTTCAATTCTTCTTAATATTTGTTATAGCACAAATGCATTACAAACATCAAATTCAGTTTGATCCTTGCTCTTATCTACTCCCTTCCCTTCCTTTTCCCTCTTCTCCTGAAGATTTTACATCTATGTTCAATGTAAGTATTAACCTTAATTTTCTTTTCTTAGGGTGACCTTGTCTGATTTTGGTATCTAGGTAACACTAATTTCATAAAAAAGTTTGTAAGTGTTCTTTCCTCGTCTGTGTTTCAGAAATGTTTGAGAAATGTTGATGTTATTTCTTCAAATGTTTGAAAGAATCTACCAATGACGTCATGTTAACTTTTTTCCTTGGGAGATTTTATTATTACTGATTGAACCTCCTTATGAGTAACTGGTCTTTTGAGATTGTTTATGTCTTCATGATTCGGTCCTGGTAGATAGTATAGTTTTAGAAATTATCTATTTCTTCTGTGTTTTTTAACTTGCTATGTTAGTAAGTTTCTTATGATCCTTTGTATTTCTGTGTTATCAGTTATAAGCTCTCATTTTAGATTTTATTTATTTTTATTACTCTGGCCAAAGTATTTTCAATTATCTTTTAAAAAAGCTCTTAATTCAATTTATCTTTTAAATTTTCTTTCTAGTCTTTTTTTATTATTATTTTCACTCTGATCTTGTTATTTTCTCCCTTCTACTGAATTTCGGCTTAATTTGTTCTTTTTCTCATTTCTTGAGGTGTATAATTTTTAGTTACTTGACTTTTTTTTAACGTATGTGCTTATTGCTCTAAATTATCCTCAGTACTGATATTTTTTTAAATCTCATAAATTTTAGGATGTTTTGTTTCCATTTTCATTTGTCTCGAGACATTTTGAATCCTTTTAAAATATCTTCTTTGATCTGCTGGTCGTTTTGGAGCATGTTGTTTAATTCATGTACTGTGAATTTTTCAGTTTTCCTCTTCTTTTATACCATTACAGTTAGAAAAAATATCTTTGATATGCTATAGTTTTCTTAAATTTATTTATTTCTCTATAACACCATACTGTCATAGAGAATGTTCCACGTTCACTTGAGAATGATACATATTCTGCTGATTTTGAGCTGTTGAATAGAATGTTCTTTCTGTAGTTTAAATTTGGTGTTTTCCTATTTTGTCTATATGAACTTAACCATTGTTGAAAATAGAATATTGAACTCCTTTACGATTATTGGATTGCTATTTATTTACTCCTTCATGTCTATTATTTGTTTCTACATGTATATATATTTAATAATTCTTCATTTTGTTCATTTTTTTCATGTTGGTTGTAATACCGTTGGACTTCCCACCACCAGTTCACCCATGTGCCATCACCATAGTCCACTGCACTCTTCCCACCCCACCCAGTTTTGATCCTATTCCCCTCTCCATACCCATAAAGTGTATCTGGTTTATAGTTGTTTATTATTTTTCATTTTTTTCTTTATTTCATTTTTTTTCCCCTGGTCCCTTAAGAACCTGCTATGAGTGAAACCATCTGGCATTTTTCTTTTTCTTTCTGGCTTATTTTATATTCATATAAACTATAAATATATTTTTATATATATATATCTCTTGCATATATTTAAGAGCTCCTAGATTGGGTACACAGATATTTTCAAATACTATATCCTTTTGTTGACTCTTTATAATTATATAGTGACCTTCTTTTTGTCTTGTTACAGTGTTTAGCTGATATAAAAGTTCTCTAACCTTTACTTTTGTATTAGAAGGGATTATTGAACCACTAGGTTTACCTTTCACAATTTGGATAACCATTAGTCTTTTGGGGAAATATCTCAATTTTTAAACCTTTTCTGGAATGATAGCGCTTATTCAAGGAGTTTTTAAATTTATTGGCATCTTTGATGGGTGACCCCCCCCAAGTGAAAAATTGTTGTGCTCTCAGTTAGAATATGCATGTAGCATTTTCATCTTGTAATAACCAAAAGAAATAGGGAAAGATTGGAAAACATGTAATTGGTCTTATGATTTGGAGCACTAATTTTGTATTTAAAGGTAGAAGAAAAATGAAGTCATAGGATATACTCTGAGTCAAAAGACAACAACATGTGAGATTAATTGATTCTGACTAGAAATTAATAGGTAATGATGATGGGGTAGGGAAAAGAAATGCTCAACATTTAGTAGTTAATCTTCTGTTCTTTTTCTTTTCTCTTTGCCAAAGCACTGTCACAACTGTACTTCTTACAACTGACAGATGACCAGGTGGAAATGTTTCACAAGATAAAGGACAGGATTTAGAGCAGAATTGTAGTTTGTATTTTTTGTTAAACTGAACATATTGATTATGTTTTATCAAATAAGACCAATATAAAACTTTAAAAGGGAAACTTACTTATAGCCCTATAAAATATAATAGTTTAGAAATATTACAATAGGTTATCCGTTAATTCAATAATTTGAGAAAAATAGTTACAGGATCTATTCTATAATAGTAAGTAATTAAAAAGATTAAAGAGCTAATTGTAAAGGATTTGGGATTACTACAAATCAGTGGAACCCTGAAACATCATGTGAATATCATACAGAGACATGTTAAGTGATCTTGACAAGTACTTTGACAAGTTCTTTGGAGGGTTTATTTAGGTCAGAATGCCTTTTTACATGAATTCGAGAAAAATGGAGGAGAATAAGTAGAGACAATAAATAGGTATTGATAACTCCTAATAAAACAGTACACAAAACAGTACTAAAGAACAATTATGAGGAAGAGGACAAGTCACTGTCTGAGGGATCTCACCCATATGCTAACAATTGATAAGGCCACTAAGGCTCAGGAAATAACAATGGGATTTATTTAACAAACAAGAGATTGGGGAAATAAATAGTTTCTAAGGCCACAGGTGGCTGGTTCTGTCACCCCAGATAAGTGTCTCTAGTGTCAATAGTAGTCCCTAACAAACGCCACTTGTGCCAGATGGTGCTGTCCCATTAGTGAGGGCCTGGAGCTGATAGCACACACGTCATCAGTGTACCAGAGTATAAAGCACAGTGGAAGTTGGAGGTGCTCACTGTTGAGGCAGCTAAGTGATACCAGAGTAGCCAACAGCAACAGTCTGACGGCCATATGGACAGCACTGGACATGGGACCAGACAACAACAGAGGCAACAGCACTAGGAAGCGAGGGCAAAAGACCAGAATTAGTGGACAGGTCTCAAGGTGATTGGACACAGTCACAGTGTGCTGGTTACCTGTCAGCAGTGCTACAGCTCTTTGTGAACTATTGGTATGAATCAACAGCTAACAATTCAAGACAACAGAGCAAAGGCAACAGTGCCCCTTGCAGGTGATGTCAGAAGCAAGGCCAGAGGCAGGTGCAGCAGGTGGGTCTCTGTAAAGGTCTATGGAATTCTGAAGTTCTACAGAGGCCTGCAGGCATGCTGAATCCCACAAAGATTAAGTCATCTCTCTCAATGCTGCTTCTCCCAAAGACCATCTACAGAATACCTCTTCTTTGGAAGCCAGAAGCAGAAGCTTTCTTCTTTCCTCAGATGCTGAGAGCAGGGTGAATCAGTCTGGCTCTTGCTCTGCCATATATACTTTTTTAGGATGCCCCACCCTGAAATGGTCTAACCCTACAAACCTTATTGGACCATTTTCTATCCTAATTGTCTGATTGGTGCTCACTTTCACCAATCAGCTCACTTTCATTTTTTTCTTTTTCTTTTCTTTTTTTTTTTTTTTTTTTGAGATTTTATTTATTTATACAGGCCACAGGTACAGTGGGTAAAAGGATTCACCAGAGACAGGATGGGGAGCAGAACAGGCAGATTGACCAAAATACATTGCTGAGGGGAGGAGTGGTCTGCTATACCATGTGGGTCACTTCTCTGGCTGGGGATTGGACTCATCCATGCTGTTGTGGCTGGGGATAGCTACACAGTGCTGTACTTTAACCTGCTGTGCCACCAGGGAGGGCCCTCTCTTTCATGTTTTAATCCAAATAATGATCTCAGTAATTGAACTCAAATCTTACTGCTCCAGTCACCATCTAAGCATCAAATACAAAAGGGAATACCTAGCACCTGCACAGACTCAACCTGCCCTAAGGTCAGGTCACGCTCATGGGCCTGTAGTCTGAGCCACAACTTGAGTGGCTTTATTTGGGTCAGAGTCACATTGCACCTTTTGCCCTTCAGTGAGAGGTAGTTGTAACAATGCAGGGGGTGGGAAGGACCTGTAGCAGCACCAAAACACAGATCCCAGCCACTGCAGTGTAGGCTCTGCCGTGGGCCTCCATGTTGGTCTATCACTCCACAGGCCTTTCTGCCTATTCCTTCAGGAAGCTGCAATGATGGAGCAGCCCCAACAGAACTAAACACTTCTGAAAGCAACCTGAACCAGGAGCTTTGGAGCTTGAGGTTTGCCTCCACTGCTGCAGTTTGCTTTTGCATGGGGTGACTTTGCCACTGTAGTCCCAAGATGCTGTAGTGTGGCTTGTGGGGACCCACTGCCAGCAGTTTTTAGAGCTTCCAGAGGTAGTAAGTTCTGAGGCCCAGCCAGAGCCCAAGCAGGGCTGGTCACATTAGGGTGGCAGGTGGGGAAATATCCTCCAGTTCTGGCATTTTTGGAGGTGCACAGGCTGTAGCCTGCACATGCTGTAGGTGAGCAGGGAAACCATGGCAGCCACTCCGCCTCAATGTGCTGCTCAGGGGGCAGGCTGCCCTAGATTCTGTACAGCTGCTCACACCCCATGGTGTCCCTGTTCCACTAAAAGTCATTGCTATAAAGAGAGAGTTAAGGAAAAGATTTTTTTGTATTTCTTTTTTTTTTTCATATATATGGAACATATATATATGTAGGAACACATTTGCTTATAGATGGTCTATTAAAAAGGGAACGTTAATTATGTAAGGGAGAAAGGGAAATTTCTTCAACACTGACTTTAGGTTGACAAGAAGTAATGAGAGCCGCTGTGTAAATTCTGGGGTTGAATTTATGAGAACATGGACAATTCATGGTAGTAAATGGAAAGATAGAATATATGGAAATAAATATATTTAATGATATTAATGGTAAACAAGTAGAGGTTTTCTTCTTATTGCTTTTGATTTTCAGTGCATTTTTGCAGGTTTTCAACTAGAAGTTTTTCAGAGAAAAAATTAACAATTCAATTTATTCTTATTAACCGTAGTGTCAAAAATGAGAGAATAAGACTACTGATATTTTTCATTTTCAAAACTTGTAATAGTATATTTTTCTTCTTTTAGATGTTCTTAATAGTTGCTCCTCTTTCTGTTCTCTACAACTGGAGGGATGAATTGGACACCTGGGGATATTTCAGAGTCTCGATTTTACATGGTAACAAAAAAGAAAATGAACTGATTCGTGTGAAGCAGAGAAAATGTGAAATTGCTCTAACAACTTATGAAACACTGCGTTTATATCTGGATGAACTTAACAGGTAATAAGAATCAAAGTATTAATTGCTATGTGTACATTAACTTTTATTATGAGTTTTCAAATTTCCCATGTACATTTTGCGTGACAGCTTAACTAATTAGTTGAGAATCATCAGAGTGAAGAGTTACACTGAGTAAGAAAGGTAGATTTTCTCTTTCTTTCCCTATTTTTTCCTCACTCCACAGTTTGGAATGGTCAGCTATAATTGTGGATGAAGCTCATAGAATCAAGAATCCAAAGGCTAGAGTGACAGAAGTTATGAAAGCTTTAAAATGTAATGTCCGCATTGGTCTCACTGGAACCATTCTTCAGAATAACATGAAGGAACTGTGGTGTGTTATGGACTGGTGAGAAGAAATACTTTTTAATTTTTGGAAATTTAAGTAATACTTCTTTCATGTTGCCTGTTTACTTATTGTTAGTTCCTGAAAAAGGCTACTTATTTAATAGTTTTGATTCCAAATGCAATATACCAGAGTAGAATTTCATGAAAAATCTACCTTTATGTATTCCTTCTGTTCCCTAAAGAAGAAACTTTAATAATTTACCAATGTAAATTGTACAAGTAACTTGTCTTACAGCTACTTACTGAAATTGTCATTAAGAAGAACATTCTTTTTTTGTTATTGTTGCAATTATTATGTTAAACAAGTGACTTCTTATAGGTTTGAAAAGCAAAAAGAAGCCACCATTTTTCTTTTTAGATCATTTTATTCTTTTTTAAAGGGCTGTGCCAGGACTTCTAGGTAGCATGAGTTACTTCAAGAAGCAGTTTTCTGACCCAGTAGAACATGGTCAGAGACACACAGCAACAAAAAGAGAACTAGCTACAGGTCGAAAGGCCATGCAAAGGCTTGCAAAAAAGATGTCCGGATGGTTTCTCAGGCGAACCAAGACTCTTATCAAGGATCAGTTGCCTAAGAAGGAAGACCGGGTGAGAGCTATAATGATCTATATTATTAATTACTTCTTGTGTTCATTTTTGAAAAAAAGTTTTCTTTTTGAGAGGAAATCTATTTCTTTGATAGTTTATGAATATAAGTTTTGTTGTTGTTTACTTAGCGTTAAGCAGATTTTTTAGAAAACTGAGTGCAGTTGTTTCCTTTACTAACTTTACTAACCTGTTAGTTTACCTTAAACTCTTATTTTATTTTTATTTATTCATACAGAACTGGGGTACAGGCTAGAGATGTGGAGGGTGAGAGGATTCACCAGGGACAGAGTGGGGAGCAGAACAGGCAGATCGACGAAGTACACTGCTGAGGGGAGCAGTGGGTGGTTCAGGAGAGGTCTGCCACGCCACGTGGATCTCCTCCGGGGCAGGCAGGGATCGAACTCATATGGAAGTGGCTTAAGCTTCTTAGTGCAGTGCTTTAACCCCCTGCTCCACCAGGGAGGGCCCTGTAAACTCTTATTTTAATAAGAGTTTGATATAGTTCTACCTCAGTGAAGAAAGAAGAGCTTTACTCCCTAATGTATTTTCTGTACATATTTAGTCCTTTCTATCTTTTTTTTACTGTAACCCAGTATATTCTTTGGTACCCTATTTTTTTAATTAAAAAAAGATTTATTAATTTATTTATGCATACAGAACTGGGGTATAGGCCAGAGGTGCAGGGGTGGTGAGTGGATTCACCAGAGACAGAGTGGGGAGCAGAACAGGCAGATTGACAAAGTACATTGCTGAGGGTGGCAGCGGGTAGTTCAGGAGAGGTCTGCCATGCCTTGGTACCCTAATTCTAGCTCTAGGTCCAAAGTGGTTAAGAGATTTTTTTTATAGGATTTTTTTCTAATGGAATGCTATTAACAATTAAATGGTCAGCCTAATTTTAAGATTTTTATAGGAAAACTATAATTATATTCTGTTTAAGAAAATTTGGAGAGTTGACCTTTCAAAGGTGGGTGCACGGAGAAGAAACATATGGGAGAGCATTCGGTATCAAGAGAAGCGTAGTTTATTTGCACTCTCTGGAGGAGTTCAGGGACTCTGAAGAGGGAGTCCAAGAAGTCACGCCCCAGAGCAGGGTAAGGGGGTGTTTTATGCTTGTCAGGGAGAGTGAAGAATTGTTTCCTGGAGTATAGTTCCGGGAGTTGTTATGTGCAGTCACTGCTGATTGGTATTGAGGATCTTCCAGCCACTTCCCACACCCAGTTCCAGGTGCCTACTGGTACAGATACTGAAGTCTTGGTTCCCGGGCCCCAAAGCCTAACAACCTTAATAGTATTTTTAAAGTAATTTATTCATCCTTTATCATAGTTCTTAATCTCATGGTGCTTTTAATTTAGGCAGTAGAATAAAGTTCTATAAATTATTATTAGAAGAAACCTAATTAATGTCCCAAATAAGTGCAATCCTGACAAATACCTTCTAGACTTAGGCTATAATGTTGATTATTACTTTGAAAGAAAAAACTGATACATGAAAGTTGTGGAAATTGATACAAGATCATCTTTTTTTAGCTAAATGAAATACATTATTGAATTGAAATAATTTATGGACCCCTATCTCTTACAATTCTTTGTATGGTTTTATGGTGTATATATAGAAAGAATCAAAAACCATAAATATATGAAGAGAGAATTGTACAAAATATTTTAGAGCTTAAGCTCTGAATCAAGTACATGGGTTTCAATCCAGGTTCTCTTACATATATGACCTTGAATAGTTTGCTGAGTCTTTCAACTTTAGTTTTTTTATCTGCTAAGTAAAAATGATTATAGTGCTTGCCTCACATGGGAGCTCTAAATTATAATGTTAAAGAAATATTATTACATATTTAACAATAACAACTATGTAAATAATCAGAAATAAATTTAACCTAGTTGAAAGATCTTTATAATCATACCTTTTTTTCATATTTTGATTTTTTTAAATTTATTTATTTGTACAGAACTGGGGTACAGGCCAGAGATGCGGAGGGTGAGAGGATTCACCAGAGACAGAGTGGGGTACGGTACAGGCAGATCTACGAAGTACACTGCTGAGGGGAGCAGCGGGTGGGTCAGGAGAGGTCTGCCTCGTCATGTGGATCTCCTCCGGGGCAGGCAGGGATCGAACTCATGCGGAAGTGACTTAAGTTTCTTTGTGCTGTGCTTTAACCCACTGCGCCACCAGGGAAGGCCCTTGATTCCTTTTAATAAAAAACATGCTATGAGATTTATTTGAAAATAAAGTTATAATTCTTTATAGCTTGGGCTAGGGTTATAGAATTGGGAGATATTGTTATGATATATCTCAAAGAAAAATTTGTGTATTAGAACTTTTCATTGTTATATTTTATCAAATAGCTGGCTATTGTTATAAAAAGATACTAATAATTACCTTGTATTTTGGCAGATGGTGTATTGCTCACTTACAGATTTTCAGAAAGCTGTCTATCAGACAGTATTAGAATCAGAAGATGTGACTTTGATACTTCAGTCTTCTGAGCCTTGTACATGCAACAGTGGTCGCAAAAGGAGAAATTGCTGTTATAAGGCAAGCAGTTCTAAGGGTTGCTTCTTTACTGTCTTGCTTTTGATTGCATAGTACTCTATTTGGAGTAAACAGCAGATAAGTTAACTTTTCCTCAGGTAGTTCTTAACTTTCGAAGCCATAAATTAATAAGTAAGAACAGTTTTTAATAGCAAATAGTAGTCAAGACAAAATAAAATATTCAAATAGTTTTAACAAAAACAGTCATTGAAAGTAGTTATAATTGATAAGCTTCATTGCAATTTTTACTGGGAAATATCCACTTTCATCTTAAAATTTTATTGACCAATAGTAAACATTTCATCTTTGATAGCAGGCTATCAAAGCCAGTTAATTTAGTAGAAACTATTGTATTTTAATTTAAAAACAAGGCTTTATTTACACCTTTTTAAAAAAGATTTCTCTACTTATGTTTATAAGAACTTGGATCTAGGCTGGAGGTATGGGGAATGAGAGGCTTCACCAGACAGAGTGAGGAACTTAACAGGCAGATCAACTGAAATACACTGCTTAGGGGAACAGTGGGTGCTATGTGGGTCACTTCCCTGACTGGGGCTCGAACTCAGGCTGAAATGGCTGTGGTTCCCAGTTTATTAACCAAATAATAAAATTATTATTTTGTGATGTAGTATTTACATGTCCATGTTAGTCCTTTATTTGGTTTTATTTTCTGTACTTTTCTGGTTACAGACCAATTCACATGGTGAAACAGTGAAAACCTTATATTTCAGTTACCTTGCAGTCCTTCAGAAGGTAGCTAACCATGTTGCGCTGCTACAGACTATTAGCACCTCCAAACAACAGGTTTGGGTTAACTTTTCATATTCTTTGTGATGCTATTATGCTATTTGATATGAATACTTTCTATTTGTTATTAAATTTCTTAGCCAAATATATTTAATTTTTTTATATGCAATTCAGTGGAAAACTTGCCTTGCTTATTTTTGAATTTAGATGTTGAAGAATACAAATAAATGCATGTAGGTTTTTGACCAACATGAGAAATGTTAAGGTTAAATTAAAGCAATAATTTCTTTATGCCTCAATAATGTTCATATGTTTATTTTCTTTGACATCTTTTGTTATGAATACTAGACTAGATATCTGATGAGGTATTTCTAGTACTTCATTAACTTGTCAAATTACATTTCTTCAATATATTGAATTAAGAGGAGAATCTTTAATAATCTATTTATTAAATATTGGAAATATTTTACAAACAAAAATTTGAAAGTGTCAGCATAAGTACATCATTTACTTTGTTTTTTTTGAATTGTGTTTTATAATATTTTAGAGCACGTTGTAAGTTAAAAAACATTTTTAAAGCGTTTCAATTTAATGATATATTTTCTTTTTATATAAAGTTCATAAGCTGTTTAAAAGCAATTTTAAAATCTAATAAGAATTTAATGTTTTTTGACAGTGTTTGCTTTTGGGGGTATATTTGACTGTGTTTTGGAAATTTTTAGTAAGTAATGATAAAATTCATAGCCATATTATCTCATAACTAGTCATATGTGATTAATGTGCCACTTTAAGGTTTTCTGATTTAATGAGTCTGACTTAGAGAAGGCAAAATCTTGAAGTAATTTATTCTTTCTAAATGTATTTTTTAAAGTAGTTTCTATATATAAAGGTTTAAATGTGTATTGAAGTTTGTTTTCTAATTTTCCTTCTTAAGGAAACACTTATCAAAAGGATATGTGACAAGGTATTTTCTAGATTCCCAGACTTTGTGCAGAAAAGCAAAGATGCTGCTTTTGAAACACTTTCTGATCCAAAATATAGTGGAAAAATGAAAGTAAGTACTCTTCATTCAGCTTATACATATACATAGGAGGATACACAAGTATTAAATTCTGTGACAGGGAAACGAACTAGTGAGTTATTCAGAAGAATGCTGGCTGAATACGACTGGTGTCATATCAGCATTTACTGATTCACTATGAATCCTGGATATGGTAGATTCTCAATAAGTAGTAGTTACATTGAGTCTACCTCAAACTTTCCTTATTGATGTATTGGATTTATATCTTCTTAAAAATATATGCTATTACCACAAAAGAGTGAAGTGGTTACATGTAAGGTAAATCCTCTGCAAATGTTTAAGGGGATAATTTACCAGAAATATAAATGCTAATGCCAAATAGGAGGAGGTAGGCAGTAACTCAAAATTAAACAAAGGAACTTCTTGGAGAGTTTGAGCTGGGCAAAGCCTGTATTAAATATGAATAATCTTGTTTTGTTATAGCAATAAAACCGTGACTAGTAGCAATAACCTATGTATATATTTTTAGTACTGTTTCTTCATCATTTGATTAGTATAATCATCTGGGAATATACTGATCTAGTGATGCAAAACCTATAATAAACTTACATGGAATTATTATTGCCTAAAGGATTAAAAATTCCAAGTTCCATTTACTTCTTGAATTCAGGTTACAAATATTCAGATTGTATTATATGTGGACTTGTGATTGTGTTTACTTGTATATGTACTTCATAGCCTCAAAGCTACTCATGAACTCTAGTTCTTTCTTTTATGTATCAAGGTTTTTCTCTATGACCTCAAGCAATATTCAAAGGAATAATCATATGCTATTCTCATTTCCCTGATGCAAATTTTTATTTTTCCTTTCTTTGGAAATGCGACTGAGGTGCTAACTGGGGTGTGAGGAATACTGAGGGGTGATAGAGAAAAAAAGAGTAGGAAACTCAGTTTAGTGCTATTAGTTTGTTTCTGAGTAATTTGAGAAATGTTTGCTCCAAGACTCCTTAGTGCCTTTAAAAACCTCCAAATTTAGGATTGCATTATGTACTGGTTTTCCTGTTCTGTGGAAGATAACCAAGTGATTAAACATTAGGTCTGTAGACTCAGACTATACTGTCATTTCTGGTAAGGAATCTTTTTTTAATGTTATTCAAACTTTTTAGACTAACCTAATAAAGACCTACAGTCTAAAAACATTCACTTTCTTATTGTTTGTTTTTATTTTTAATCTAAGATATTTGAGAATACCAGAAATTGTCTTAGGTATGGAACCATCCCAGACAATAGAAATGAATTTCTGTGCATTATGTCTATGATTTTAAAGAGACTGAAAGACAAACCAGACTGAGAAAAAATGTTTGCAAAATAATAAAAGACTGGCATTCTTAACAAATCAGCGATAAGCAAACAATCCAATTTAAAAATGGGCAAAAGATCTTAACAGATACACCGCCAAAGAAGATATACAGATGGTAATATACATATAGGAAGATGTTCAATATCATATGCTATTAAGGAATTGCAAATTAAAGCAATGATATACCATTATACACCTATTAGAATGGCTAAACCCAAACCATTGACCATCCCAAATGCTGGTGTGGATGTAGAATAGCAGGGAATCTCATTGCTGGTAGCAGTGAAAAATTGTACAGCCACTTTGCAAGACAGTTTGGCATTTTATCAGACATTTAAACATACTTTCTTGAAATTCATCCAAAATTCACATCTCTTGCTATTGATCCAAGTAAGTTAAAAACTTATGTCTGCACAAGAGCCTGTATATGGATGTTTATAGAAGCTTTATTTATAATTGCCAAAACTTGAAAATAACTGAAATATCTTCCCAACTAAGGGGAATGTATAAACTGTCAAACCTAGACAATGCAATATTATTCAACAATGCAGAGCAATGAGTTATCAAACTATAAAAAGATGCAGGTATTTTAAATGTACATGCTAAGTGAAAGGAATCTAAATAGGCTACATATCATGGGATTCCAACTATATAACATTTTTAGGGAAGACAAAGCTGCAGAGAAAGTAAAATGATGAGTGGTTGGCAAGGGTTTGTGGGGTAGGATGCATAAATGGAGCACAAGGAATTTTAGGACGATAACACTGTTTTACTTAGTGGTAAATCTATTTACTTAGTGGTAAATACTAATATACATATATCAAAAGTCATAGAACTGAACAACATGATGAACCCTAATGTAAAATGTGTACTTTAGTTCATAATAATTTATCATTATTCATTTATTAGTTATTACAAGATATTATTAATTACTCTTTTATTAATAAGGGAACCTACATATTGGAGAGCAGTGAGGGGAATAAAAGAGTTAGGAGTTCTGTTTATATTCTGCCAATTCTTCCATAAATCTAAAATTGGCCTAAAACTAAGTATTAATTTAGAAAAGTTAATGTGTTATGTCAACATCAGATGCACATATTATAGATTATTTCATTTAACAATAAGACTACTGCAAATAAGACTTACTTCATTTTTTTTATATATTAGCAGAGTTTTTGCCTGATATGTAACATTTTTTATTCCCCACTTAGTTATCTAAGCTTTTTTTACTTTAACTCCATTGCATTTTTGAGGCATTGAGTTATAAAGATCAGTTAACATAATGTCTTCGCTAGCTCAGTTATTAAAAAAGTACTATTTTGATATATTTTTTCAATTTAAAAGTTTGAATATTCATCATTGAATAAATTTGCATGTGTTTATTGCATTCGTTCAGAAAAACTGTAGACTTCATGCAGAAATGACTTCTCTTTTTTTTTGTGATTGTGCTTCCACAGTGTCCTGAAGCTGTTATTGCTAGACGTGGAAATGGCCTGTTTTAAAAATAACCCTATTGCTATTATACATGGGCTTTGGATTATTTGCAGGCAGATTATTTGCATTTTGAGGTCAAAACTACATCTAGAAGTCAAGGGTACTATAAATAGAGAAACTGAGGTGAGAAATTGAGAAGAAAATAAATAATCAAGGCATAGAACCTAGATGTTTTTGAACACATTTCATTATATTTATCTAGAGAAAATTTAAGTACTTCCTAGAAAGAATGCTACTCTGTAATTTAGTTCCTGAGCATATTGTAGGTATAAAGAAAGCATTTTGGAAATTAAATTAATGCATGTAAATGAATGCCATAATCTGAAATGCTACTATTTTATTAAAACCAGATGAGATGAAATAAAAGCCTTCGGGAACTTTACCTCATTATTGACAATATGATGATGACTAGCCCTCATCTAATAGCTGAAACATTATTTCCCTAACTTGGCAAAAATTAAGGGAATTAAGAAAGGGGACTGAGGTTATGTTGTATAAAAACAATTTTAAAGAAATTCTTAGGAAACGTTTATGTATATAAAGTGTACTTTTAGTTGGAACTGATTCACTGATGTTCTGTGGTTCATTTCCAGGTCCTTCAGCAGCTTTTAAATCATTGCAGGAAAAACAAAGATAAAGTTCTTCTTTTCTCCTTTTCCACCAAGGTGAGTTTTAGCTTAAGTTTATTCTTGAGTCACCCAAACCTGACTCCTGAGGCACAAACCCTGAGCGACTTAACCGTGTACACCCATATTTTCTGTCTTACCCATACTGTAGGACATGGTAGTGAAATAAGCAGTGGACAATTAAACCTGTGTTATATCAGGGTTAGTTTCATAGCAAACTCAAAAGATAGATTTTTTCATTTGTTTTTGGTATTTTTGTTGAGTAACCTGTTCTTTGAAACATACAAGAGATTTTTTTAATGTATAAAATAATACAAATAGTCAGCTATATTTTCATAAAAGTTTTGGCTAGTATGTTCCATTTTTATTTTGTTTAGTAAGATTTTTTTTAAAGATTTATTTATTTATTCATATAGAACTGGGGTACAGGCCAGAGATGTGGAGGGTGAGTGGACTCACCAGAGGTAGAGTAGGGAACAGAACAGGCAGATCAATGAAGTACACTGCTGAGGGGAGCAGCAGGCGGGTCAGGAGAGGTCTGCCTTGCCATGTGGATCTCCTTGGGGGCAGGCGGGAATCGAACTCATGTGGAAGTGGCTTAAGCTTCTTAGTGCTGTGTTTTAACCCGCTGCGCCACCAGGGAGGGCCCATTAGTAAGACTTTTTTTGAAAGTTTTTTTTTTTTCTTTCCCAAAAGCAAAGACTGTTGAATGTTAAAGTCAGTTACTGGATAATTGGAGGAGATGTATGGGTCAGAAGTGAGGAAAACATTTGTTCTTATAATTAAAAGAGTTAAATTGTGAACAGCAATAGTTAATGATTAATAATGACTAGGAATCTCATCTCAGTAGTTAGATGAAACTTAGTAAGTCATGAATTTGTCTCTGCCCATCTCCCTACCTTTCCTCTAGCTGCTTGATGTGCTGCAGCAGTATTGTATGGCATCTGGGCTTGATTTCCGACGACTTGATGGAAGTACCAAATCAGAAGAAAGAATCAAGATCGTGAAAGAGTTCAACAGCACACAAGATGTTAACATTTGCCTTGTTTCCACAATGTAAGAAAATAAATGATATCTTGATTTTTACCTTACTGTAAGATTTTAAGATTTAAGATAACTTTTATAATATCGCTGTATACTTATCAGTGGTTATGCTTAAATTGCTTTGTTTTATTTGACTTTAGGGAGAAGCAGCAAAAAATGCTATTAATTATGACTGAAATAACACTTACCTTGAGTCTTACTAAAAACCTTTCTGTCAATTTCCCTATCAGCACTGAATTCTACTTAGATGTCTGGGATTATAAAGACAGCAATTAAAAAAAGAGTGTTTCCTGGTATTCATTTGCTGTGGTAGTCTCTTGACTCATATTTTGTGGTTAGAACAACCAGACTTAAATGAGCCATAAATTTATTAATTCAATAACAGAAACTGAGTTGTAGCAGTGGTTCTTAAACTGTCTTCAAGGAGCCCTAGAGAGCCCACTGGGCCACGTGTTTCCCTCTTTTTTCTCTACCTTATCTCAACTACAGCAACTCTATACTTAGGCTTTTATAAATGTTAAATTGGTTCTTTTTTCTTTTTTTCTTTTTTTTCTTTTTTTTTTTTTAAGATTTTATTTATTTAGGCCAGAGATGCAGGGAGGGAGGACAGGGGTGAGTAATGTGAAAGGATTCACCAGGGACAGAGAAGGGAGAAGAACAGGCAGATCTACTGAAATACACTTCTGAGGAGAACAGCAGGCGAGGCAGGAAAGGTCTGCTGTGCCATATGGATCAGCTCCCTGGCCTGGGTTTGAACTCATGCTGCAGTGGCTGGTGATAGCTTCATGGTGCTGAGACTTAACCCCTTGGTCCACCAGGAAGGCCCCATAGATCAGTTCTTAAAACCTAATTATGAGTTTCTTATTAAAAGATCTTAAAGAATATACACACTTTCAAGAAAGAAGAGTTTTTGCCTTTTCCCTTAACTCAATCTTCAATTTTAATTTCAGAATTTCTTTGAAGAATGCTACCTCCATGGGTAGAAACTTCTTTTGTCTCATATAAGGCATCTGGGATAAATTAATTTCAAAACTTAAAAAGCTAAATGGAGCAGTTGGTTAGATTTATTTTTGGTGCTGTTCATCTAAGTCTTAGAAAATATTTCTGAATTTCAACTTATTTTAGTTACTTCTAGGTGATTTTTTCATATAGGCAATCTAATGGATAGTTAATCACATTTTTTCCAATCACAATATTAGACAGATAAATCTTTAATGTTTCTTCTGTTTGAATGATAGCTAATTTTCACTTGTTCTCATAATGTACTGATTTATTTTATGCTTTCCAAAACTGTTTTCTATCATACCTTATTATTATTTTTTTTGCCTTCAAGTGCTTGAGGAGTCTTTATGCCATCACATCTCAAATAAGTAATTTTCCCAGAAAGATAAAATTCAGTTTTTTTTAGCATTGAATTTTAAGTCAAGACATAAGGATTTAAATCCAAACACTGGCTTTAGGAGACTTTAATCTTTCGGATTCCCAGTTTCTTGATGTAAAAAATGAAGATAATGATTATCTCATAGAACTTTTTGAGGATGGACGAACAGGATATATGAAAATATCTTGTACAATTTCAGTCTATCATAGCTGTTCAATAAATGTTCATTGTTTTCTATTTTGATATAAGCTAAAGAAGAGAAGAATATTAATATTTTCTTTCCTTGAAAGATTGGCACCCAATATAAAGCATTATTTATGTGTGAGTTGTATTGTGTCATGGTCTAGTCATTTGGGAAGGGAAATTCAACAGAAAGGCTGTTCAGATTAGAAAAACAGACTGTTGAGATTAGAAAAACCTTTGAGGAAAATAAAGATTATTTTAGTTTTGAATTTTAATTTTGTCTTCCCTTTTAAAAAAATATAAAATGTCATCACATATTTGACCAAAGATAAAATTTGACTTTCCATTTAAGTAGCAAAAAACTGTAGTGTCAGTAGTAACACAACCTCATTCTTCATCTTGACTTTCAAGATTATATACTGATTGACTAGAAACAACTTCTAAGCAAACTATGTAACTTAAACCATAGTGTATTAATAGTTATTTATAAGAAGTAAATTAAGGATTTGGGGTACTAAGCTTCAAAAGTCAAATTTTCCACGATATAGGTGCTTTTTACTGGTCCCACACAATGAGTCATAGTTTGAAAGGCTCTTAAGAAACATTATTTTGTTTCTCTTATCATTATTCCATAAACTATATCTTAACTTCCTCAGAAAGATGAGAACAGCATTTCTTTTGCTATAGAGTGTCCAGAAAGTGATTCTAAGCACCACTCTTAAAATAACTCATTGGAATCATATATAGCATATGCCTCTTGATGAAAATTTTCCTTTTTGCTATGGCTATGTATGACTGGTTAACGGTTATATTGTCTAATCCATCTCATGCCCTTTTGTTCAATTCATTGACCCTTAATGAATAAGAAGTGTGTTTATTTGTGTGGGTCTTTAAGGAGCTCTGGAATGCAAAAAAAAAAAAAAAAACCAAATTTACTGATGTTGTATATAAAGTTCCATAACTATTTAAGTTATAGCTATAGAAAGAAAGACCATAGAAGGATGATGATACTTTACCTTAACCTTTATAGATGTCATTACAAATAAAAGGTAGGGCTCATTGGGTTAAAGGGCAGCACTATAGAGCTATCCATAGCCACTGCCGCACAAGTTTGATCCCCAGTTGGGGGTGACCCACATGGCACAACAGACCTCTCCTGTTCTGCCTGCTGCTCCCCTCAGCAGTGTATTTCAGTTTATTCACACATTCTACTCCCCACTCTGGTGAATCCACTCAGCCCCCTGCACCTCTGGGCTAGACTCCAGCTTTTGTATGTAATAAATAAAATAAACCTTGAAATCCTCATTCAAAAACATCTGAGCCATTACAGTGTTTTCATCTATTGATTACCTTTTTTTATGCAAGATGAAATTTTCTTGGTTTTTGCTGTCACTGGTAATTTTTATTGTATCCTGGACATTTTGAGTATTATGTTATCAGACTCTATATCTTATTTAGATTTTCTGTTTTAGTAAGTTGTATAACAGTCAGGTAGATATGGAAGTTGAGGCTTCCGGCTTGACCTCTGTTGACATCCTGAGGATGAGGTGCTTTCTTACTGAGCTTGTCTGGCATACACTGACAGTGCAAAGTGAGACCTCATGATTACTAGACAAAATGAAAGCTTCAGCTTCTCACTGTACTTAGTCTTTTTTGGTACTATTCAAGTGCAGTGAAAGATGCTTTGTCGTGGCTAAGCAACAATGGGGCTCTAGTTTCCTCAATCTCTGCTAACCAGATTGGGGATATAACCACCACTTTTTTTCCATCACATTTGCAGGAATAGGATAGTTATTGTTTAACATTTTTCAATCTTAAAATACTGCATTTTTCCTTATTTTTTAGCTAATGGAACAAGCGCACCTTTTTTTTTTTTTTTCACTGTTGGCACTTCCGCTTTGCAATTATCCTCAGAACCCAGTTTCAATATATTATGCAAAACTAAAGCTAGGGAACTGTCATGTCATTCCTTAGGTCTTGTAATCCCTAGCCAGTTTGTATACTCTCACTCTCTGGTTTGCTCATGCTCTCTCTCTCTCTCTCTCTCCCTCTCCTTCTCTCTCCCTGTGTCTTTTTTATTTTGTCTAATGTCCAGGGATTTTAGCTGCACTTAGTGCAAGGAATAGGAGAAATGTGTTTATACCTGAAGTGGTTTTTAAATTTTGTGTGTGTGTATGTATGTGGGTGTGTGAGTAGATAGGTAGGTATTACTTTATTAAGCTGAATATAATAGCAGTTGTTTTCAATTATGTTAGGAAATTCTTGCAGAAACAATATTTGAATGTTCAAAAATGTTAAAAACAGCACAGTCTATATATACTCTAAAGATCAGATACTTTAGGAATATTATAGAGTAGTAGACTTTTTCTTAGGTATTTCCACTTATCTCTATTCTGTTCTTTTGGTTATAGAATATGGCAAAATTGGGGCCCTTCCATGGGGGCACAGCAGTGTACATTATCAATGTGCCTGTTCTGTTTCTGGTGAATCCTCTTGCCACTCCTGTACCTCTGGCTGTATCCCAGTTCTGTATGCATAAATTAAAAAAAAAAAAAAAGAATGATGGCAAAATTGAGTTACAGGGGAGTATTACCTTCTCCCCTTTTTAATGTACTATTTTCTGTTTCCTCTAGGGCTGGTGGACTAGGTCTCAATTTTGTTGGTGCCAATGTTGTTGTATTATTTGATCCTACTTGGAATCCAGCCAATGATCTTCAAGCCATTGACAGGTATAATACTGAAAAAAAAATTAAAATACTTTTAAAAAATATTTTTTGCAGAAAATCAAAGAAGGTAACACTTCTAGGTCAAAAGTTTTGAGAAACTCCTGGAAGTTAGGGAACGAAATCTGTATATCTGTATGATCAAGAAGCCAACAGAGAAAAACCACAACCTAAAGTCAGTAAGAGAGCAAAGATAATTTAGGCATGGGGTCAGCAACTATAAGATGTGAGAACAAGCCAGAATACAATCTTCTGGGAAATTAATTATAAATAAGTGTGGAATCTTACTCACAAAAGGTTTTTGGGATGAATCTGTTGGAATCAGATCATAAAGCAGAACCAAACCTAAAGTAATCCCAAATCCCCACAGGACAAAAAAAAAGGGGAGCAATGACTAGATAAATTTGTGTACCTGCATGAAAACCCAGACCAGCTCTCCTTTACAAGAGCTCCAATTCCTCATTTGTAACTTAGAATGGAAAATTCTGGCCACAGGATGCCAAAGTGAGAAAGATAGAGAGAAAATTATGTAAAAATCCAACAAGGGAATCATACTCATTTCTGCAGATAAGACTTTGAGAAATAAACGTTTTATTTGCATTGATGATTTCAAAAAATAGAATTGTGAAAGGACAAAATTCAGATGACTTTACCTGAAAATTATTTTGATTTGTAATCAAAGGATAAAATATCAATATGTGAGTCAAAAATAAAAGCAACTGTTATTATCTAGAACTGAGAAGATATATTATCATGGGGTAAAATTCACTATTTAAAGATTTAATCCAATACATGAAATAGTAACCTGTATACAAAGAAGACATCCCAAGCCATTTATAGTAAAAATACAAATAACATTTGTATTTATACTTAAATCTAAGCAATTGTTGATGGTGTTGCACAGAGGCTTAAAGAATGAATTTTCACAGATATGAGGCATAGTATAAAAAATAATAATCAAGAACTAAAACTGCATGTAATATTGGGGTATGGTAATGGGGAAAATTGTGCTAGAAATTTTCTTCTATCTGGAATGGATTAGAATATACTTTTCAGCTTTCAGAATTTATGCAGAACAATGATTTTAAATGCTAGCAAAACATCTACAGGTTTTAACTAAAAGAGTAGGGCATAATAATCACCTGTGACTTCATATGTTCAGGCTTCACCCACCAAGTTTTTCTGTTCTGTAGGTCTAGAGTTAAAAAAATTCTCAGGATAACCATTGTGAAGGGTATTATAACACTATAAAAAGGCCACCCATAGAATAGAAAATATTTGCATATCACATATATGACAAAGGTTAATATTTGGAACCTATAGTCTCAACAACAAATAATAATACAATTCAGAAATGGGAAAAGGACTTAGATATTTCTCAATGAAAGATTTACAAATGGCCAATAAGCACATCAAAAGTTGTTCAACATCGCTATCACTTGGAAAATCAAACTACAATGACACATCACTTCATGCCTAATAGGAAGACTATTGACAAAATAACTGAAAATAACAAGTGTTATTGAAGGTGTGAAGAAATGGGAACCTTGTGCCATGCTGGTGGGAATATAAAATGGTGCAGTTGCCATGGAATAAAATATGGTGACTTTCAAAAAATTAAGCTTAGAATTACATTATCATCTAGCATTTCTTCTTGTAGATATACCCCAAGAATTGAAAGCAGGAATGCAAGCAAATTTTTGTAGAGCTATGTTCATAGGAGAAACAAAAAATATTTTTCATCACAGTGGAATACTAGTCAGCCTTTAACAAAGGAATGGAATCCCAAACTGACTACAACATGGATGAACCTTTAAAGAGTTTGTGCTAAATGAAATAATCTTGCCACTAAAGGACAAATAGTGAATGGTTCCACTTGAGAATCTGACTATCTAGGATAGTCAGATAGAAAGTAGAATGGTAGTTATGAGGGTCTGATGGAAGGGGTGTAGGGAGGTCTTGGATATAAAGTTTCAGTTTGGAATAACAAAGTTGTGGGGATATATGATGGTGATTGCTGTACAATAGTGAATTTTCTTAAAGCTGTTGAACTGCTGTTAAAAACAGTCAAGATTTTAAATCTTGTAATACATTACTACACTTAAAAATCATAAAACACTCTCAAGGTAATGGTGATACTTCTGATCATCAAATCCATTTGAGAAACACTAAAAAATAGTTGTAAAACATCCACCAGAACTTCCCAAAGTAATTTTAAAGGGGGAGTCAAGAAAATATATTAGTAAATGATTGGAAATATGAGTGTCTGGGGCAGGGGAGGTAAAGGAAACTTGGAATACTAAACATAAAATGTTAGAAATACTAGATTAATGAAATGTTAGGAATACTAAACATAAAATGTTAGAAGTAAGGTCAAACGTAAATATGAATTAGTTCAAACTCCCTTAAAAAGAGCAAAAAAAAAGAGTTTCAGGTTTATGTTTATTAGGACACATAACACACACATATAAATTAAAAACTCATAGAAAGTTAAATATATAGAAAAGTACCTGATCACAGAGTTGGTAATAATGATAAAAAGAAAGTGATAAAATATTAATAAGTTCAAAGTAAACTGTATTAAGGAAAATAAAATAGGATACAGTTCATTAGGAAAGTATAATAATTGCTACACAACAAAACCAAAAGTCATATGATGAAAGTGCACAAATCTCCAAATGTGTTGGGACACTCACTGTCTCTCAAAATTAATAGATCACCTAGACAAAAAGTAAGTTGAATAATAGTTGCCTAGCTTATTTCAATGCGCATATATATGTATCCTTATAATACAGAATACCCTGTATTTTCAAACATTTGTAGAGCATTTTAAAAATGACTATAGTCTGTTATAGAAACCATAGGATAGATTCCTTTTTTAATAAGTTTTCAGGTTTATTATTTCTTTACAAAACTGTGTAATTCGGATCCACCCTCAGTATGCATATATGTCTTCCTCACCCACCACCAAAGCTCTAGTGCCATTGTACCATCACATTGAGTCCCTCCACTCTTCCTTCATTCCCTTTTCTTCACCCTCTGATGTCTCGTATTTTTTCAGTGCTAAGAGTTACTTTTATACTGTTTCGCCAGTTTGTTTTCTTTGGTTTTTTATATTCCACAAATAAGTGAAACCATCTGGAAATTCTTTCACTTTCTGATTTACTTCTCTAAGCATAATCAACTCGTGTCACTAAAACCATGATTTCATCTTTTTAATCAGCTAATAATAGTCCATTGAATATGTATACCATATGTTTCAAAGTTTCTTTTCTTAGACATCATCCATTGTTGAGCATTTAGGTTGATTCCATCATTTTATATTTATTTATTTATTTAATCTATTTGTTTATATATAATTTGGCTATTGTAAATAATGTTGCTCTGAACATAGGAGTGCATGTATTTTTCATAATAGGGTTTTCGTATTTTTCAGATAAATGCCTAGGTATGCTATTGCTAGCTCATATGCATTTCCATTTTTAGTTTTTAAAGGAATCTTCCTATTACTTTCCATATAGACTGCACTAAATTACTTCCCCACCAACAGTGAATGTATTTTCCTCATGACTGCTTTTGATAATTTAACAATGATGTGTCTCAGTATAAGTCGGTTTGCATTTATTAGGTATTTTGTCACCCCCTGGACATTTATGGTTAGATTTGTGAAATTCTTGGCTATTATTAGTTTGAATAAAGTCTCTGTTTCCATCTCTCTTGAGCTTGAAATACCTATTATCCTCATGTTTTCTTTCTAATGGAGTTTGGTAGTGTTCTTAGAATTTCAGTTTTTTCTTAATTTTTTTTCTCTTCCACTTGAGTTATGTTTACATTTTTAACTTCTACTTCACTCTTTTTTTTTTGGCAAGATTAACCCAATTTACTTTGCTTGCCATGGTTGTCTTCACTTTACTACATTCCTTATATCTAGCATCTCTGTATTTTCTTTTTTTGTAGTCTTTATTTGATGAAGAATTCCTACTCCTGTATTTTTTTTTTTGGTGGGGGGGTGCATATCCTGCTTGTCTTTCTGTTGTTAAGTAAGTGTCTTGGACTTCACTGAGTTTCTTCTAGATAATTCTTCTAAACTCTGTTAACTTCTCCAATTCTGTGTTAAGTTGAAACTCTGGACCTTTGATCCTTCTCTTCTATCATTTCCATCCAATGTTTCCTAGATTGAGCCTTTCCTTCAAAGATGTCTTGATTTCTTTTCTCCCCCAGTAAGCACCACTGTGCCTATTAGGCTTATCATTTATCTAGGCAGTAAGGGAGGAAAGTGTGTAGAAGTGGAAATCTAAATGCCTCAGTCACAGTATTAGGTTGGAGGAGGGCAGGTCAAGGCTGGGAAACCCAAGTTTTATTCCTTGCCCAAAGGCTGCTTTCCACATTTCTGCCTCTGTATAGTAGACCCCCATGGTTTGCAGCAGGTTTCTCTCCAACCTCAGAATCTTTCAGTTCCCAAAGGGTGGGAAGGAGAGTTGAGACCCCTACCGCTTGTCGGTGCTATCACTAGTTAGACTTGCTGGGACTGAATACCCTGTTACAGGACTCAGTTAGCAGGCCACATAGTACCTCACCTTCACTATGGAGGTCACCTGTGCCAACCTGTGGTATAGTAGTGTATGCCCTTTCCTAGTTTGTACCTCCATCAGGAATGGCCACCAGTGTGGCCACAGCTGTCCCCTACCCTTTCACTTCTGCACTACTTTAGCACACAACTACCTGGTGGTAGGGGGGATATATGGGTTATTCATGCACAGGTGGTGAGCTGGTAAGATTCACTTTTAAATATAGTTGATTCTGTTTGTACTTAGGAAGCAGGTTGCCAATATGTCTGTCCCACTTGTTTTTTATGTTTTGATGAGGTTAATTGGCATCCAATGAACTTTACCTGTTTAAAGTGTATAATATGTAAGTTTTGATATATGTATATATCATAAGCCACCATAATCAAGGTAGTGGTCCTATTAATAATTCCAAGAGTTTCTCCTTAGCCCTTCATAATCCACCCTCCCTATGACTTCCCCTGCTTCTACTCATAAAGAGCCACTGATCTGTTCTCTCTCATCATGGATTAGCCTGCATTTTTGAGAGCTTTCTATAAATGAAATCATTCGGAAGCATAATCCAGTCATAAACTTAAGACTGTCATAAAAGTCTGAATTTAGGATGTTTTTAGACAGTGAAATATGTTTGTAATCAAAGTAAACTTGTTATGTATGTAATTTGAAATTTTTTGCAGTTCAAATTTTATATACACATTTTAATTGAATTTTATATACATATTTAAAATTTTTACATACATATTGTTTAATTGAAGTATCATTTTCTTACATTCTTGTTACTCTCCCACTACCAAATCACCCATAGTTTCCCACCATAGTCCATTATGCTGGCCCCATTTTCATGTCTTACCCTCTATCTCCTTCTCCCTTCCTGATGACTCAGATATTTTCAAAAGTTTTTAAGGTTTGTCATTGACTTTTTAGTTGTTCCACATTCCACATTCCACATATAAGTGAAACCCTCTACGATTTATCTTTTTCCTTCTGCCTTATTTCACTAAGCATAATCCCTTCCTACAAAAGGAATGAGTTTATCTTTTTTGATTGCTGAGTAGTATTCTGTTGTGTATATTTATCTTATCTTTTTGATCCACTCATCCATTTGGGGGCATTTATTTTGTTTCCTTATCTTGATGGAACTTATAAATAGAATTGCTGTAAACACAAAAGTTTGGGTTTCCTTTTAAACTAGTGTTTTTTAGTTCTTTGGGTAGATTCCTAGAAGTGAAATCACAGCATTATGGGTGGCAGATTCATTTTCAGCCTTTTGAGGAAAATTCACACTATTTTTCACAGAGGCTGATCTATATTATCACCACAGTGTAAGAAGGTTCCTTTTTCTCCACACCCTTGCCAGTACTTGTTTTTGGTTCTTTTTTTAACATCGGGCTGTTCTCACAGGTATGAGATGGTATCTCATTGTAGTTTTGATTTGTATTTCCCAAATTATAAATGATGATGAACCTTTTTTCTTACTCCTGCTTGCCATTTGTGAATCTTCATTGTAGTAATGCCTATTTAGCTGTTCTGCTTACTTTTTTATTGGGTTATTAATTTTGTTTTGAGTTGTGTGAGCTCTTTTTAGATCTTTGATATCAGTCCCTTATCCCATACATGTGCAAATATATTCTCCCATTCAGTAATGTATCTGCTTGCTTTGATTATTACCTCTTTCCCTGTATAGTAACTTTTTATTATATTAACATCAATTCCACTTATCCCCAATTTCTCATTATTAATGGATACTGACTCTTATCAAATGCTTTGTCAGCATTTGTTGATATGGTCATATTATTTGCACTTTCTTTTTGTGGATGTAGTGAATTACACTCATTTTCAGATGTAGAACCATCTTAAGTGTGCCTGGTATAAATTGTATTTGGCCATGATGTACAATCCTTTTAATGAATTGTCACATTCAGTTTGTTAAGATGTTATTGAAGATTTTTACATCTGTGTTTGTAGAGATTGTTTCATAGTTTTCTTTAATTGTGTCATCTTTGGTTCTGGTATTAGCACAATGTTGGCATAATAAAATGTGTTTGGAAGAAGCCCTTCTTTCTCGATTTTTTGAAAGATTCTAAGCAGGGTAGATATTAGTCCATCTTTAAAAGTTTGGTAGAAATCTAGGGCTCTCCCTGGTGGTACAGTGGGTTAAAGCATCGCATTATGAATCTCTCTGAAGCTACTTCAGCATGAATTAAATCCCCAGTAAGGGAGCTGACCCACATGGCGTGGCAGACCTCTCCTGACCTGCCGGCTGCTCCCCT
The DNA here is from genome assembly GCF_000260355.1 of Condylura cristata. Taxonomy (NCBI): domain Eukaryota; kingdom Metazoa; phylum Chordata; class Mammalia; order Eulipotyphla; family Talpidae; genus Condylura; species Condylura cristata. The sequence goes on along the minus strand of NW_004567118.1, from coordinate 42,616,049 downwards.
TAGCAGTGTACCTCAGTATATCTGCCTGTTTTTCTGCTCCCTGTTCTGCCTCTGGTGAATCCTCTCACCCACCACACCTCTGGCCTATACCCCAGTTCTGTATGCATAAATAAATCTTAAAAAAAAAGTTTGGTAGAATTCACTTATAAAACTATCTGGTCTTAGCCTTTGTTTTTTGGGAGAGTTTTGGTTACTTTTTAAATCTTTTTTGTGATTAGTTTGTCAGGTTTTCTATTTCTTCTCTTCAGAGCTCTAAAAATCTGTCCATCTCATATGAGCTCTTCAACTTATTTGCATATAGTTGTTCATAGTAATCTCATGTTATGCCCTGAAGTTTTTCACTGTTTGTTTTCCTTCTCCTGTGTCATTTTTAATACTATTTATTTTCATTTTCTTCCTCTTTGTGAGCCTGGGTAGAGGTTTGTCTGTTTTGTTTATATTTTCAAAGAATGAACTTTTGGTTTCATTGTCTTTTATACTGTCATTTTGATTTCTAATTCATTTATATCTGCTTTGATTTTTAGTTCCTTCTTTCTACTGACTTTGGATTTTGTTTTTTTTCTTTTTTTTTCTTGCTCCTTGAGATGTGAGATAAGATTATTTGGGCTCTTCCTTGATATGAGTTTATATGGCTGTATACTGCCTCTTAATACTACTTTTGCTGTGTCTCATACATTCTAGAAGGTTGTGAGCTCATTTACATTTTACTTTAGTTTTTTTCTTTTTTGTTAATTTCTTCTTTGATTTTCTCATTAACTCAGTGATCTTTCAGTATTGTGTTATTCAGCCTCACAAATTATTTTCTTGTTTTCTTTTTGTAATTTATTTTTAGTTAAGTATCTTTATAGACAAAGACGATACTTGGTATGATATCAGTTTTCATGAATTTTTTAAAAAGATTTATTTACTCATGCATACAGAACTGGGGACAAGCCAGAGGTGTAAGGGCAGTGAGAGGATTCACCAGGGACAGAGTGGGGAGCAGAGCAGGCAGGTCAGTGAAGTACCCTGCTGAGAGTGAGGGAAGCAGTGGGCAGGTCAGGAGAGGTCTGCCATGCCGTGTGGGTCACGTCCCTGGCCAGGAATTGAACTTGTGCTAAAGTGGAGTTAGCTTTGTAGGGCTGTGCTACCAGGGAGAGCTCTAGTCTTTATGAGTTTTATGTTGCTTGTGAATTCACTGTGTGAATTCACATATGTGAATGCCCCATATGCATTCGAGAAAAATGTGTATAGGGAGTTTTTGAGGTACAGTGCCCTATAAATATCTGTTAAACCCATGCAGCCTAGTTTTTTGTTTAGGCCAATTGTGCCCTGATTAATTTTCTGTATTGTTGAACTATTTGTGAGAGTGGTGTGTTGAAGTCTTCAGCCACATATGCATTTTCTCTAATGTGTATTTTCAGATTGGATGGTAGTTTTCTTATGTATTTTGGTGTTCCTTCATTTGTTGGATATATACTGAAGAGTGTTACATGTCTTGTTTTTGTATTATTCCCCTACTTACTTAGTGTTTATCCCTATCTCTTGTTATCTTTTTAAGTTTAATGTCCATTTTACCTTAATTAAGTATGGCTGTCCCTGACTTCCTGGGTTACAATTTGCATATCAAATTGTTTTTCATCCCTTTAGTCTTGGAATTTAGGTATATTCCCTAACGCCATCAGAAGGTGGATACTGTTTCCTAATTCGAATAGATATTCTGTGTCTTTTTATTGGTGAGGTTAGCCCAGTGATACTTAAGAGTGATTATTATATAAGAAAGTCTGCTACTGCCATTTATAAATAGTTTTGTGGCTTTGTTTAATTTCTTGTTCAGTTCTTTGTATTCATCCTTCAATTTGGCTCCTTTTAATATTTCATGGAATGGAGGAGTTAGTGGCTGCAAAATCCCTAAGGTTTTGTTTGTCTAAGAAGGCTCAGTTTCTCCTTCATATTTCGGAGAGAGATTTGCAGAATGGAACATTCTTTGCTGGCAATTTTTATCTTGGAGTATTTTGAATATGTCACTCCATTTTTTCTTGCCCATATTGTATCTACAGAGAAGTCTGAAGTTAGCCTAACGAAGATTTTTTTTTTCCGACTCTTGGAAGTTTCACTACTTTATGTCCTGCTGTAGGTCTTCCTTTGTTTAGGTAGTTAGTGTTCTTTCAGCTTTCTGTAGTTTTGTGTTCAGTTCCTTCTTCAAGTTTGGAAAGTTTTCTTCATTTCTTTAAGTGATTTTTTTTAGTTTTCTTCTCTCTCTTCTGGGATGCCTATGATTCTTATATTTCATTTCATCCTGATGTTAGACATCCTCAAAATGTCACTTCATGTTTTTCCCCTTTAAATATAATCTTTTCTATTTTTATTCTTTTCCCATGTGTGTCTTCAAGAATTAATCTTCCATTTGTTTTATTCTACCTCTTATCTTTCTACAAATTTTCATCTCATTGATTTTTTTACATTCTGCAATTACATTATTTTCTTATTTAATGTTCAAGTTGGGTCTGTTCCTTAACTTTGTTTCTCATAGCATTCATTAGCTTTTCTGTTTTCTTTGTATTTCTTCATTTCTTCAATTTTCTTAATTATGGCATTTTGAATTCTGTATCATATAGGAGGCAATTCTTCATGTGTTTGTAGTTTGGTTCTGGAAACATGTTTTCTCTCTGTGGTGTATTATTGCCCTGAAGTCTTGGCTGGCCATTTGTAATTTTTTCCCTCCATTTTGCTTGCTTACAATTTGTTCTGCCCTAATTGGAATTTTTTAGAGTACGTGAGCCCTTCTTTCCCATATTTACGGATTTTTACCCATATGTTGATGGGCACAGCATCTGGGGCTCATTGGGTTCTTGGGTGATGTTAGCTCTCTCTGGTTTGTCTTAGGGTGTTCTGATACATCCATGGGTAGCTGTGGGGCATGATCAGCAATTGAGCATTAGAGAGCTCACATCAGTGCTCCTCAAGGCATTCTTCCACTCTGCCTTTAATTAAAGTTTTAGTAATTTTCCACTGTCATGTCCAAAAGATATCTCCTGAAGCTAAAATTGTTTCCTTGACATTTGTTTTCTTTTGTCACTTACCTTTTTGCAGAGCATATAGGATTGGACAATGCAGGGATGTCAAAGTGCTTAGGCTGATATCCTTGGGAACTGTGGAAGAGATCATGTACTTACGACAAATATACAAGCAGGTAATTTTGTTTCCCTTTTTCTAACTGAAAATTAAACATTTGTCCTCAAAAATTTGGAATAGATGTGCATCAAAGTATTTTAATTTTATACTAACTACAGCACAAAATTTAATAAAATCATGAAATATACTCTAAAAGAAATGTTCTTATGGGGTATCCCTGGTAGCACAGAGGTTAAAGACAGCACTCTCAAGCTATTGCCAGCCAGACAGCAGGAGTTCAGTCCCCAGCCAGCCAGGAAGCTGACCCACATGGTATAGCAGACCTCTCGTTTCACCTGCTGCTCTGTTCAGCAGTGTATTTCATTCACTATGCCTGTTCTGCTACCACTCTGTCTCTGGTGAATTCTCTCAGCCCCTACAGCTCTGGCCTATACCTCAGTTCTTGTATGCATAAATAAATAAATCTTAAAAAATAAAAGAAAGGTTCTTAAAGTAGTGAATTTTAAACTTTTGTGTACACATATAATAAGGACATCTTTCCATTACTTTGTGTCTTCTATTTCTTATAAAAATCTCTCATAGCATTTTTAGTATAGGCCTTTCACCTTTTTTTAAGTTCATTCCCACCTGTCTAATTATTTTGGTGTAAATGGGGTTGAGTTTTGAATTTTTTTCCTCTTCTAGAACTGTTTGCATATAGGAAAGTAATTGACTCTTGTGTACTGATTTTGTATCCACCACTTTGCTGAATAAGTTTTTTTCATTAAATCTTTTGCATTTTCTGTTAATATTGTTGTGTCATCTTTCAAATGATTCCTTTTATATCTTTTCTTCTCCTAATTGCTCTAGTAAGGACTTTCAATACTATGTTTAATAATAAGGTGAAAGTGCACATTTTTGTCTTGTGTGCTAGATCTTAGTGGAAAAGATTTCATTTTTTTCACTATTGAAAATTATGTTTGCTGTGGCTTTGTCATAAATGGATGTTGGGATATACATTGGGGTATGTTCCATTTGTCATAAATGGATGTGGAACCTTAAAAATGCTATCTCAACATCTATTGATAGGATAGTGTGATTTTTATCTTAACTTTTATTGAAGTGGTAGATTGTGTTGATTGGTTTTTGCTTGCTGAACAATCTTTGTGTCCCTAGGATAAATCCCACTTGGTCATGATATGTATCCTTTGATGCATTGTTGAATTAAGTTTGCCAAGATTTTGTTGAGGATTTTACATCGCTGTTTATCCAGGAAATTAGTCTGTAGGTTTTTGTGTTGTTTGTTCCTAGTTTTTGGTATTAGGTAATGTTGACCCTATAAAACATGTTTGGAAGTGTTCTTTTTCTTAATATTGTTGGTAGTGCTTGAGAAGGATAGATATTAGCTCATCTTTGAAGGCTTAATAGTACTTATTAGTGATGCCATCTGGTCTTGGACTTTTGATTTTAGAGAGACTTTTGATTACGCTATCTCTTCTAGGTTATTCAACTCCTTGGTATACAGTTGGTTATAGTAATTGCATAATCCTTTGAATTTCTACTCTGCCTGTTGTTTACTATTTCCTTCCTTCTACTGGCTTTTGGACTTGTTTGTTCTCCTAATTCTTTAAGTGAAAGATAAGATTGACTATTTTAGCTCTTTTCTTGATGTGGGCTTGTACTGCTATATACTTCCCTCTTAGCACTGCTTTTGCTGTGTCCCATAAGTTCTGGAGGGCTGTGCTCTCATAATCATAGTCATTTGTCACTAGGTATTTTTAAATTTCTACCTTGATTTCCTATAATCCAATAGTGGTGTATTCAACCTCCATCTAACAGAGTTTTTTCCTGATTTATCTGTGATTGATTTCTTGTTTGATACCATTGTTATCAAAGAAGATGCTTCGTGCAATTTCAGTCTTCTTGAATTTGTTGGTACTTGTCTTGTGATCCATTATGTAGTCATTCCTAGATAACATCCCATGTGTCTTTGAGAAGAATATGTACTTAGCTCTTCTGTGTTTGCTGCCCTATAAGTATCTATTAACCCCATATGGTGTAATCCTTTGTTTAAGGCTATGTGTCTTTATTTTCTGTCAGGTTGATGTCCATTTATGAAAGTAGGATATTGAAGTCCCTAGTTACTCATGTAGTTTTTCCAGTGTGTTTTTAGAGTTTATAATAATTGCATATATTATAATACACCTTCATTTGGTGAATATATGTGTGTGTATATATATATATTTTATAAGTGTTATGTGTTATAAGTGTTATAAGTACTAATGTGGTTTTTCCAGTGTGTTTTTAGAGTTTATAACAATTGCATATATTATAATACACCTTCATTTGGTGAATATATGTGTGTGTGTGTGTGTATATATATATATATATTTTTTTTTATAAGTGTTTTGTCTTCCTGATGTATTTTCTTAATCATTGTATGGTATATATCCCTATCTCTTGTTAGCATTTTTAAATATGAATCTATTTTTTCTAAGTATGATTGCCTTCCATTGGGTTCCATTTCCTTGTAAGATGGTTTTCAGGTTTACTCTGAATCTATGTTTATTTTTAGTACTCAGGTGCATTTCCTGGTAACAGTAGAAAGTTGGATTGTGTTTTCTAATCCAACTACTCTCTGCTCTTTGATTAGTGAATTGTATCCATTTAGAGTGATTATTAATATATAAAGGTCTTCTGTTACCATTTTATTCTTAAGTTTGTAACTCAGTCTGTTCCCTTGTTCATTTCTTTTGGATAGTCTTCTCTGATTTATATATAACAGTCATATCAATATTTCCGTGGGGGGAAGAATAGGCAGAGATCTAGTGTTTGTAAACCCCTGTGGCTTCTGTTTGTCTGTGAACACCTTTATTTTTCCCTCATATCTGATGGACAGCCTTCCAGAATAAAGTATTCTTGACTTGCAGAATTTTGATCATGAGTATTCCCTCCTGAGTGTATTTTTTCAGAGAAGTTAGATATAAGCCTTATCAGTGACCCTTTGCAGGCTATCTTCTTCTTTTCCCTAGCCAGCTTCAGTTTTCTTTCTTTGTATTGAATGCTAATAAGTTTCACTACAAGGTGTCTCATTATGTTTAGATAACCTGGTATTCTTTTAACTTCATGGGTGTGTATATTTAATTTCTTCTCCAGTTTGTGCATGTTTTCCTAATTTCTTTAAATAAATTCTCTGTTCCTTTTTCTCTCTTTGTATTCTAAGCCACCCATTAATGCTATGTTGTTTTTCCTCATGCAGTCAGGTAATTCTCTATGTTTTTCTTCATATTATTTTATTTGTATGTCTTTCTTCTTACACCTGGATTCTTTGTGTGTTATCATCTTCAAGGGCACTGATTTGATGTTCCATTTGGTATGTCCAAATTCCATAGCTTTATCTGGAACTTTAATCTCCCATTACTGGTTGGTTTACATTTTGCATATCTATTATTTTCTTATTTAAACCTTCAATTTTTATGTCACTGATCTTTTTTGTGAGCTTTACTCATAAATAAGAATAAATTGGGTAATATTTAATCTTATTTTTCCAAACATTCATTTCTTCTTCTAAGTTTTCTTGTATATCTTTGATCAGCTTTTGTGTGTGTGTGTGTGTGCGTGTGCGTGCTTTCTTTCATTTCCTTTAATTTCTTTAAATTCCTTGAATTTGGACATTGGACTTTATTAATCTGACGGGAATAAAGTTCTTCCATGTCCGTGTAGTTGGGTTCTAGATATTTATTCTCTCTCTCGCTGGTGTTTGTTGCTGCTTATTGTGTTTTTCTGTTTCCTTGTTACTGATTTTCTTTTTTAATATTAAAACTACTTCTACTTTTCCAGTAGATGACATTGTATGTCAGGGAGAAGTAGTCTGTGGGTGGGGGATGGTCCTGAAGGGGTCTGTTGCTAGTGGAAGTAGTGAATATGTATGCAGTTCATGCCAGCATAACTGCAGTTGGCCCTTCTCTCTGGGTTTTAGACTATTATGTAGTCAGCAGACTGAACTTTTGGTATAGCTCTTTTTAGCATCACTTCTTCACTGTATCCATTTGGTCCCCTTATTCTTTTACTCCCAAAGGATCAGGCTTGGATGAGTTGTACCTTTCTGATCCTTTTCCTTCCTTACTGAGAGCCCTCTTCACCTAACTCTCCACCCTACTCTCACGCATAACTCTCATGGTGAGATTCAGCAACAAGCAGTTTAACCCACCCCAGGTGTAGGTATAAACCACACTTTGTCCCTCTCCTCAAGTAATGCATTGAATTTCATCAACATCTTCTCAGTTGTAGTCATTCATGTTTCCTTGGTGATTGAGAGGCACTATGGTTTCTTCCTACATCATGGGTTGCTTTGAGTCCAGTGCCTATCTGGACTTTCTTAGCCTATTCTCCTTGGAGCGAAACAGGGCACTTCCTCTGACTCCATCGTCCCACTAAATTATGTGAATACCTTCAATATTCTTCTAAAATTGCACTCTTTAATAACCTTGGGATATCTATAGCTATTCTACTTATGACTCAAAACAAAGTTTTTTTAGTTTATAATTGCTCGCTTGAGAAGATCTTAAAGAGGTTCAAGTTTAATTACAAATGTTATATTTGAATTGCTCCCTGTACATTCAGTTGGCATCTACGTAAGAGTAAACATCTGCTACATGTGGCACTAGTTAACCTCAGAATGATAGTCTTAAATTTATGCTGTTTTCTTCATTCTAAAAATAGAATGGTACATACGTTCTTTTCTCTAAAAGCATTTAGCCCCATAAGAAACTTTTCATCTTCTGTTCTTTGATATAGCACAATTACTAGAAAAATGTTTTTCAGGAATATTTAACCCATCTCAGGGTTATAATTTCATGTAAGAGCAATTCTTTAGAATACAACCTTAGCCTTATCATAAGTATTTCTTCAATCACATAATTTTTCTCAGTCCCATCACTATATATACCATATATATATATATGTGTTTACATATATAGATATATATACACACACATATCTATATTTCATTTTTTTCTATTCTTTTGACTCATTTATGATCGTTTGTATATTATATAAGGCTATATAATAAAAAGATTTCAGAAAATGAGGGTATTTTTAGTTTTAAAACTTTGTAATATATAGTTGCTTATTAAAATATTTTAAATGTAAGCTACTTAAGGAAGTTCAGCCATACAACTTGATGAGAGTAAATAAAGATAAGATAGCAATCATATGAGAAGGTATTAAATGTGAATTAAAGACTGACTGGAATTTGAACCAAGGATTCTTTTGTAGTACACACTATAACTTCCCTAAGGTTCTCAAATCTCTTGAGGAAAAAACAATCCAAAAAATATGTTTTAAAATGACCATATAAAACATTAGGAAGAAGTAAGGGTCCCTCTCTGTGGCCCACAAATTATAAGAAACCCTGAAAGACAATAAAGGTAATTAGGATAAGGTAGAAGTAGAATACCAAACTAAATTCAAAGAAGACTCTGGAAAAAGGTGGATACAAATTCCAAGGTTAGAATTAGCAGAAAATATAAAAGAAGGTATTCTTGGGGTAGCTGTGGTACCCTCTTTTGTGTATCATTAATGATCTACTAATGCATCTAACCCTTATGATCTTACCCTCATTGTACCAAATTGCAGCCAACAAAAGTGTCTGCCCTCAAGTGGGAGCAAAAAGTAGAAATACTGAAAAGTGAAAAGCAAAATAGAACTGTAAATTTTTGCTGACATTGAGAAGAAAGTCCTTCCCATTGCCTAGATAATTAAATACTAGCTCTTTCCCCACCTAGGTAATTGGTAATAAGTTGAAGGAAGCATAGAGGGTATTGAAGACAGATGGAATACCAAATGAAAACTAATTATTGAAGGGTTAGAAAAAATAAATTCTATGAAAATGGACCTTGATAACTCAAGATTCTAATCTTTGGAACTTATACTTTATATGGAAAAAATGTATAATTGCAGGTATGATTAAATTAAGGATTTTGAGGTAAAGGGCCTACTTTGAATTTTCTAGGTGGCCTAAGCCACAAATGTCCTTGTAAGAAAGGCAGAGGTAGCAGGTATAAGAGTGAGTGCCTGCTGGCTCAGCTACTTGGAGGCTGAGTCAGGAAGTTCACTGAGGCTAGGTCTTCTGAATTATGGTGCACTATGTCACTTTGGTGTCCAACTAAATCCAGGATCAATATGGCAATCTCCTAGGAGACCACTAAGTTGCCTGAGGAGGGGTGAACCAGCCCAGGTTGGAGATAGAGCAGGTCAGAACTCCCATGCCGAGCAGTAGTAAGTCAGAGGGAAATCTGACATGGGCATTGTAGCCATGGATGCAGAAATTGGAGTGATGTGGCCATAGCTAAGGGGTGCTGACAGTTGACAGGATCTAGAAGAGGCAAAGAATGAATTCACCCTTAGAGCCTCTGGATAAAGAATGGAGCCCTAACAACACCCTGATTTTAGTCCAGTCATACTGCTTTCAGACTTCTTTCTTCTGGAACAATAAGAGAATAAATTTCTGTTGTTTTAAGTATAAAATTGATGATAATTTGTTGTAGGAGCCATGGGAACTTAACACAGGTACTCAACAACAACAAAAGAATATCAGAGAGAACAAATGGAATTTTTTTTTTTTTAAAGATTTATTTATTTATTCATATAGAACTAGGGTACAGGCCAGAGATGCAGAGGGTGAGAGGATTCACCAGAGACAGAGTGGGGAGCAGAACAGGCAGATCAACGAAGTACACTGCTGAGGGGAGCAGCGGGCGGGTCAGGAGAGGTCTGCCTCGCCATGTGGTCACCTCCGGGGCAGGCGGGGATCGAACTCATGCGGAAGTGGCTTTAGTTTCTCAGTGCAGTGCTTTAACCCGCTGCGCCACCAGGAAGGGCCGAGAACAAATGGAATTTAAAAAAAAAAGTAATATTTTCAAAAGCTAAGTATGGGAAGAAAAAAAGACTACTAGGGAAAGACTCCATTAGAGAACAAGACAATGATAAAATCTAATAAAAGGTGAATAGCAAAGTACAGTTTCATCTAAAAGGAAGAACTAACTATTTATTAACAGAATAAAAAGACAGAGATAGGACACATGTAAGAAAATTTAGGAGAAATGAAGACCGAATGTGGAATTTCCCATATCATTCTTAGAGTTGCAGAAGTAAATAGAAGAAAGAGAAGGAAAGAAGCATCAAATAAAGGAAGAAGCACGTAAAAAGTAGAAAATAAAAGTCTGTGGATTATATGGGCCCAACTAGTGCTTAACAGAATGAATGTAAATAGATCTTCACTTACCCCATCTTTCTATAATTATAAACCACCAAGGATAAAGTTAAAAAAAAAAAAAACTTTAAAATCTCCAGAGATAAACTTTTATAAAGAGAAATAAAATTATCTACACTAGTACTGGAGTCAGATAGACATCTGACTTCTTGTTAGTGACATTAGATACTTAGAAGCAGTAACTTCAAGGGAAAGTGGATAACTCTCTATTGCTATAAAAGCTGAATATTTTTCTTTAATTTAATTAAATTTTTAATCCATACTGTTCCCACAGAGATTCTAGCCCAGATCACTTCAACAGTGAATTTTATAAAACATTTAATATTCTTTTTGAAAACAGAGGAGGAAGGAATCCTTCTAACTTACTTTAGAAGTGTAAAATGTTGATAACCAAACTTTACAAAGACATCACAAGACTGGAAAGTTACAGTCCACTTATCTCTCATGCATTTAAATATAAGAATCTTTTACAAAGCTTCTTTTAGACATTGGATTGTGTCCCTTTCTATCCCCTCTAAAAACAAGACATTAAAGTCTTAACCCCTGATGACTGTGAATGGTGTGTTACTTGGCAATAGGATCTTTTCAGATGTAATCAATTTAAGATGGGGGCATATTGAACTAGAGTGGGTTCTAATCCAATAACTGATGTTCTTATAAGAGGAACTTTTGGATACAGCTAGACACAAAGGAACAACATCCTGTGATAATGAAGGCAAAGATTGGAGTGATACAGGATTTATAGCACCTACCAGAAGCTAAAAAGAAACAAGGAAGCTTTCTTCCTTACAACTTTCAGCTAGAGTATGGCTGTGGCAATACCTTGATTTCATACTTTTAGCCTCCAGAAATGAGAGGATAAATTTATGTATGTATGTGTGTGTGTGTTTTAAGCCACTTATTATGCCACTGTATTATAACAGCCTTAGAACACTAATAGATCATCTAGGAGAAATATTTGCCACAAACTAGGTAACAAAAAATAATGTGTGATCAGGGATTTCATTGAGGGAAAATATACAAATAGTTAACACATATATGAACAAAAACATTTTACATCTGTTGTGATAATACATAAAGATATTTTATACTTTTTAAAAATCAGTCCATCACTTAGGATTAGCAACTATATCATTTCAGGTTTGGAGCAGCATAAATTTGGTATCCAAAGATTAACCTGTCATAAATAATTTCTTTAGAAATATGTTTGTGTTTAAGGAAGAGTTGCTAGAATAGCCTAGACAGCTCCCTATTAACTTCAAGTATCCCTTGTTAGCATTTTACTGTGCAGGATCTTTTTCTCCCAGCCATTATATTTGAAAGGTCACAAATTTACCACCTCTAAATTATCTATTGTATTCTCCCACACAAGGACTCTCTGCTATTTGTATGTACATTCCAAGAAAAGCTGTATTCATCAAAAAACATTGAATTTCATGTATTATTATGTAACTTGCTTTCTTCTCCCTCCTCCCTCCCCCAGACTCTTATTTTAAAAGTACAGTTAACAAATGAGGAATATGTCATACAAAATGATCACATTGATACATACACTTATAATCCATGAAATTCAGATTTTTCCTATTTTCTGGCAGTATCTTCATTTTTCTTTCTAGTTCAGCATCCCATAGAGAATCGTTACATTTCTTTATGTGTCTCTAGTTTTCTTTATCCTGAGTTACTTAAATGTTCTTTGTCTTTCATGACCTTGACAGTAGGTTCTTTCTCAACATTGATTCGTTTGATATTTCCTCCATATCAAGTAGCTAAGCAGCTTTGGCAAAGGTTGCACAGACATGATGCAGTGCTATCTGATATGATCTGTCTGACCTTTGTTAATATTAACTGATCACTGTTCACGTTTATATTCACCAACATTTTTCACTGTGAAGTGGCCTAGTTTTAATTGATATGTAGGTACTGTACAGCTATGTCAATATCCTATTCCTCATCAATCTATACTCTAGCCTTAATCTTACTTTTTTGCAAAGCATTACCATAGTATGCTAAATAATGGTCCTTTAAAGATGTCCACATCTTTCTCCGGTTGGGCCCCGTGTAATTAGAAGGAACCTCTTATGGGTGTATGGAGACATGCGAGTCAGAGAAATCGGAGATTAAGTGAGAGCAGAAGCAGATGGTCATGGAGTGATACAAAGATGCTGAACTACTGGCCTAGCAGACAAAGGATGGAATTATTAATATGAACTCCTTAATGTAATGAACATTCCTTCTTTTCTCTTTACTTCTTGCATATATTGTATATTATTGTGAGGATGAATAAGCATTGTGAGCCTTATATGGGTTTTCCTTAAGGTAGAAACTAAGCTACATCTTTCCCACAACTCTTTAACCTTTTTTTTTTTTTTTTTTAATCCTAAGTTTTTTTTTATCTGCTTTCACTTTTACTGGAACCATTTTGTAAAATTT
>NW_004567118.1:42564000-42603153 GCF_000260355.1 Condylura cristata | reverse complement strand
AATCCTGCAGATAGATGTATCTGCTTTCACTTTTACTGGAACCATTTTGTAAAATTTATTTCTTTGGTGATGTTTTTTTATTCCTGCAGTGTGATAATACAATGTTAAAGGACGACTAAGTACTAAGTGAGAGCACTAAGGTTAACTGGCCATGAGATACAGTTATTGCTATTGTGGTTGTCTGCACTGATCAAGTTTGAACCACATTCTTCAAACTAGGGTACTAAGGATCTTTTTCTTTTTTTAAAGATTTATTTATTTATTTATTTATTTTTCCATTTATTTATTTTTCTGTAGAAGAACTGGAATAAAGGTCAGAGGTGTAGGGGATGAGAGGATTAACCAGAGACAGAGTACGTAGTAAAACAGGCAGATCTACTGAAATACACTGCGGAAGGGAGCAGCAGGCAAGACAGGAGAGGTCTGCTGCACCATATGTGGGTTACCTCTTTTGATGGAACTCGAACTCAGGCCATAGTGATGGTAATGCTAAGCTTTAAACCCTACCTGCCAGGGAGGCCCCCACAAAGATCTTGTTTTTAAGAAGAACCTCCTGAAGGAGAAAAACTGTTTAGAGTATGAACTATGTATTATTCAGCCAGTCCCAGATAAAAAAACTTTCTAAGTGGGAAGGTTTGTGCAACTCATTTAAACTTTACTAAAATTTCCTTTATTTCTAAAATAAAAAAACTCTAGCTTCTAAAAAGGAGAAAATAGTATCTTAATAATAGAGTTTTAAGAATTAAATGACAGAATGTTATGTTCAGTAGCAGCTATTACTAAGAATCATTTTAGTCACTTAGAGTAACTTACTATCATGTATATCAATTCTATCTATAATCACAATATTCTTTCTTCAACAGTAAACTTAAGGTGTTTTCCATTCTCTGCGTTTTTTGTTTCTTTCAAGAAATTTTAAGCTGTTCATGGAACTCATTTTACATATTTACATTACATTTAGTGAATATCCAGCAAGTAAAGAAGCACATTAATGTTGTTACTAAAATGGTATATGTCTTATGGGTTCCATCTCAGTATTCTTTCTGTATTCGAAGTTGTTTTAAAACAGTGATTGTTTTGGGGGGGGTTTGTTTTAATTGACATTGTAACCATGGCCACAATTAGTTTGACACCAGTGTGGTTATTATATAAGAATATTATATCATGTAATTTAGATTATAATTTAATTCAAGTAGTAGAGTTATTTCTGCCAGTTTGGCAGTTCCTCCTGATAGGAGTCTAGTTAAGAGAAAAGTGTATTTATTTTATGTATTTCATTAAATATTTCACATTCAATGGATATTCTACAGAGATGTAATCTTGATTCAGTTGGTAGAAACAGGTAAAGTAGGAAATGTAAGGTCTTTTCTTTAATAAAACTGGCCAGATTATTGTTTTGGCATAATGACATCTGCCAGGGAAAATGACATGAAGTTTCCTCCCTTATGAGATTCTGCCTACTCTTACTAAAATTGTGTATATACAGGGGATGCCAGGAAATTCTGACATATTGTTGGAGCAAACACTTCAAAAATATCGTGTGTTTTTTCTGTTTTAGCAACTTCACTGTGTGGTGGTTGGAAGTGAAAATGCCAAGCGATATTTTGAAGCAGTCCAAGGATCAAAAGAGCATCGAGGAGAGCTTTTTGGTGTCTGTAATCTCTTCAAATTAAGGTCCCAAGGATCTTGTCTTACAAGGGACATCCTGGAGGTGTGAAGTTATTCTCTGACCTTTTTGATAATGTTTTCAACATTATCCTTTAGGAAACTTGAAGTATCGTGTTGGTGAATTTTCAGAAAAATGTTTGGTTTGCTTTATTTAAAAAGTTATCTTATATTTAGAATTTCTGCTTTTAAATAGGAAATGAACTGTTCTATCTCTAACATTGTTCCCATACATAGCTATAAATAATGCACACATACAAATATAGATACATATATTAGCTAGTGGATCATTTTCAGTCTGGCAAGGGGAAGTTTATTACTCTGAAAATAGCTTTTGAGTCAGAAACTAAAAAAACAAACTTGCCTAAATAAACAAATGTATAAAATGTGTTTTGATTAAAAGTTACCAAATGACTCCCTGAGATGCACTTTCTTGTCTCATGGAGATTTTGTTTCCTATTCCCAATAAAAATTCCCCACCATTATTTCAGACTCTCCCAGTTGTGCTCATCCTCTGTATACAGATGTTTCTTATTCCTCAAATAGGTTATTTATATCCTTAAAAAACCTTTAAATTCTTTACTATACCAAAACACTAAGGCTGTTAATCTGTTGCATAATTGAGATTGATAGGAGTACAATAAAATCCTGGAAAGTTATCTTTTCCAATCCTCTCTTATATTTTATTTATATATACATATATATATAGTATAATATTTTAATAATATAATAACAACATTTTGACAACAGCAATAATAATAATATATATTATTTCAGGCTCAGTAAACTTAAGGGTATTTCTCTTAACTTTCCAGGAATTTGTGGTAATGCCTTAATATATTTCATTTATAAAATAAGCACCATACCACAAAAAAAAGTTCTAGGTCTCTATCTTAAAACTTAAACCATATTGATAGGAAATGGAAGTGAACTTTTACATGACAAACTTGTAGTATCAGTAAACATACATGAAGCAAGTTAGCAATTCCAAGTGATCACTGATGGATGGAGAAGAAAGTATTTTTTATTTGTGTATCGTGACTATTTCAATGATATTACAGTGTCTGAGATATATATATATATATATAATATTTTATAGATAAAATCTTAAGTTTTGTCTATAAAATATATTACTTATCCTGCTGAGTTGTATTTCATAGTAACTACTTAATTCTGAGTGGAGTGGTCCATGTAAAGCCCCCCTTTTTCTGTCTTTTAAAATTATTTTTGAATATCTATTTCTTTCATGAACTAGTTTATTCCTATTTCTCTTCTCTAATCAGTGACCTTGACTGGCCTCCAGAATCCCCTCAGAGACCTCCATCTCAGAATACACCCAGCATATTACCTTATATTCATGTTTCTGATTTCCAATCATTATAAAGTATATTGGCATTATTTATTGTGTTTTCAGTCACTTATCTAATTTAGTTCTCTATTTTATCGGAATAGCCATCCATTCTGTTGTTGTCAACAATTGTTAGGTAAGACCTCACAGTATAACAAGTTATCAAGGTCTTTTGTTTTCTGATTATCCTAAGTATGCCGTGCTTCTTTTCCAAGAGTGTTTGTTTATTAATAAAAGGATCCTCTATGTATGTTTTGTTTGTGGTAGAATATCTTTAATTCTTGGTATGCCTATCATTGGAACTCAGTTATTAAATATTGAACTAAAAAAGATAATTTATTATTAACCAGAATTTAAAGTTACTCAGGCTTACTTATACTTATGCTGCTTTTGGCCAAATAATATCTTTAAATATTACTATTCCAAGCCCTACATAATGGGAGCTTGTATCATAAAGTAAAAGATATATCTACATAATGGGAGCCTATATTGTAAAGTAAAAGATATATTTTAAGCCCTATGATGTTCTTTCATCTTTTAAAGGTTGTAGAAAATTGCTTTAAAAGTTCTTTAAAAAATTGTTGAAATTTCAATTTGTAGAACACTTAATCTGAAGGTTTTCAGGCAATTTAGTTAAATTGTGTACTGACTCTTTTCTCTACATGATTTACTTATGAGCTAGATGTTGAAAATTCATTTCATAGTGAAGGGTCAGGTACTGTTAATAAAGCTGTGCTTACAGATTACAGAAATGAATAATATAAACCAAAAAATCCTGCCTTCAAAAACTTTCCATTCTACTTGGGAGAGACAAATAATAAACAAAAAGTAAGTGAATATTACTTTAAGTAAATAGTAATGGTATATCATGATAGATTCTAAGGGTAAACTAGAGCAGGTAGAAGATGATTAAGTTCTAAAGATCTAATGCACAGCATATTGATTATAGTCACTAATACTGTCTTAAAATTTTCAAAATAAAAAGACTAGATCTTAAATGTTCCCATGAAAACCAAGAAATGATAATTTTGTGGCATGATGAGAGTTAACTAAAGTTGTGCTAGAAATCATATTGTAATTTATACAATATATTGTAATATATAACATCAAAATGTTGTACAGCTTATACTTTATAGTGTTCTGTGTAAATTATTTCTCAATTAGAAAAAAAAAGTCAAGGGAAATTGGGAATCTGTTAAGAAAAGAGCATTATAATTTTAGATGGAATATCCAGGGATGCTTAGTATGAAGTTGCATTTAATTCTTTGATGAGACTTGGAAGAATGAATTTTAGAGAAAAAAATGAAAAGGCCTTGTGGGAGCAATCTGTCCAGCATTACAACCAAAGGCTGGGAGGCAAGGGTGATGAGGTTGAAACAGGGGTGTTCAGAATAGGAAAATGGGGTAAACCAAATTGATCTAAGACAAGAGAGCCCTAGAAGCCCCAAAAGGCCAAATGCGAAAACCGAGGGCTATAACAATACAATACCCATACAATAGGGACCAATGGGCTACAGCTGAACAAAGGACAGTGCCCAGTGAGAGAACAGGTCACTGCCTATGGGTTCTCACCTGTGTGTACAATTGGAAGAGACCTCAGGCTCTAGGAACAACAGCCATGGGGTTTGTGTAACAACTGGGGGAAACAAAGAGCTTATTGTAGCCACAAGTAGCTGCAGAAGTACAAGCAGAATACCTGTCAACAGAGCTACACCACACTGGCCAGTAATGGTGGTCATTACTGGTCCCCAAAGGTGGTGCTAACAGCTTTTTGTGAGTTATTGGACAACATCTAAAACAAACATCTCTTTGAAACACCAGGCCCACGGCCTTTGGTGCTCCATCAGGCAATGTCAGAGATAGGAATGGAGGCCCAATTTCTGACAGAGATACTTGGCTTCTCTTTCTCCGTTGGAGGTCAACCACTATATGCTTCTTCTTTTTTCTTTTCTTGAGATTGATTTCTGTTCCTCTTTCTTCTTTCTTTGGTGACGAGGAATGAGTCTTCCCATTTCTTCTTTGGTGGCTGAACAGTGTCCCTATGTTCCCTATGTTCTAGCTTATATCTTATCCTCTTTCAGGGTATGTCACCCTCAAGTCTGATTGGACCATTTTCAATCCTGTGGCTGATTGAACCATTTAACACCAATAGCTTACACCTAATCAGTCCACTCCATGATCCAGGAAATACACATAAAAAGGTGGTTGCTGGGCTCTGAGGAGCCATAGTCAGAACTGATGTGGTGGAGCTGCTGGTTCCTATTCCTGAGCCAGCTCTGTTCCAGTATCAGACTGATGTACATGAGAGAGCAAAAGATCGGGCCAGACAGATGACAAGAAACCAGATCAAGTGGGACCTTTGATTTTGGAGACAAAAAAACCCAGAAGATTCTGAACAAAAGAATGGCATACTCTGATCTAACCATCAAGGTTAAATATTGAGAATTAAACTGTAGAAGTATAAGAACAGAAGTTATAAGACAGTAGGAGGATGCTACAATAATCCAACCAGGCAGTGATGGTTTAGGCCAGCTGACAGTGGCAGCGATGTGAGAAAAGCTTGGCTTCTGTGTTTATTACACAGGTGGCGTTGACAGTATTTGCTGGTAGATCAGATACAAGGTGTGAGTAAAAGGAGTTAAAGACAACTCTAAGGTAGAGTTACTAATTACTTATGACATAAGGTTTCTGAGAGTAGATGCGTTTCTAGTACTGACAGTTACATTTGCTGGAGAGATAAAAGGGAAGCTCCCCACTCCCTTGCAATAGTAGTCTCTAGGCATTGGGAGAAAGGAGACTCATGGCAGTTCAGGAATCATCATTCTCTGGAGTTCTGTAGAGAAGATTCTTGTTGTCCTGGATACCAAGACATGAACAATACCATTGGTATGTCTCTGTATTCATAAGTTGGACATTTATAGCTGGTGAAGGTAGTGTTATTTCCCCTTGTTCTGTAGCAAATAAAATGTAAAAAGGGGAAGCAAATTGAATTCCTTTTGAAAGACAGCTTAATGGTCTAGAATGTATACTATTAAAGCCTTTGCAAAATACCGTAAAAGTGTAAATACTTTCCCCAAATGTAGGAACTCTGTTATACAATTAAAATTTTATTTTAGTTTTATATAAGGATGGAACGTTTCATATCACTGCCTATTGCACTGAAGGAGTCAAGTATCTTAATGAATATGGATAAATTAATTGACAATATAGGATAAAATATCAAGTTCCAATTATTCAGCATTATCTGTAGTATTTTAAATTCTCTTAATATGTCCTTACAATAATTATATAGACATGGTTGGTAAGGATATTTTTGTTGGGCCAAATATGTAACATTTTTTTCACTTGTTCTCTACCAGAACTTTTAAAGGAGTTGGCTGAAAAGTATTAGTTTTCTATATGAAAAAGTAGTTTTCAGACAAGAAATAAGAGTATTTTATGGGTTCAGCATACTTCTGCTATGCCATTGAACACCCAACAATTGAGTATTGAAGAATGTTATATAAATCATATATGAGTTTCTTACCTAGTGAAATTGAAACGTAATATTAAGAGAACTGAATTGTGCTACACTCAGTTTCCCTTATCTAACTCCAAGTTTTAGCATGCCATTTCAACTGCTTAGTTGTTTTTTATCCCATCTTTTACAATAATTTGCATTCATAATAGAGAGAAGGTCAAGTGGAAGCTGGGATCATGACGGCCACAACATGGTTGAAAGAGGAACCTGCAGTGCATGAAGTAGACATGGTAAGTCATGTTTGATTTGTGGCCCATAACTGCTAGAAGATGTACTTGGCTATTTTACTTTATCTTTTCTGTCACTTGCAAAGTATTAAAAAAAAGAGCCTTTTGAAAAAAGCCAAGCAAACATAGGGACTGTCAGTAAAATGAATAATTTAACTAATTTTACATTTCATTTCATTAAGAACAAATTCAGGAGCCAATTATCAGGCATTTGCATCTAAACTGTATTGTTTTAATTGAAAGTGTCCATTTTATTGCACATTAATTAAAAAATAGTTTCTAATTTGGTAAGTGGTTAGGGAAGTTTTTTAAAATACCAACATGAAATTCTAAAATTAAATTGAATGAATAAATTACTTATTCAACCTAAATAAATAACGTTATACTAAATGAAAAATTAAATTAAAAAAATGGTAATGTGTGTTTAGGATTATTAAAAACAAATTTCTCAAATTTTATTTTTTTGAATATTTGATCTTGTGAACTTTTTAGCAGTTGTCATCTTACAGGTCTTTTTAAAAATAAAGAATATATGTTTTTTTTATTGTTTGTTTTTTGTTTTTTAAAGATTTATTTATTTATGTATACAGAGCTGGGGTACAGGCCAGAGGTACAGGGGCAGTGAGAGGATTCACTCGAGACAGAGTGGGGAGTAGAACAGGCAGATCGACGAAGTACACAGCTGAGGGGAGAAGTGGGCCAGTCAGGAGAGGTCTGCCATGCCATGTGGGTCACCTCGAGGGCGGGGATTGAACTCATGCTGAAGTTGCTTTAGTTTCTTGGGGAGGGCCCGAGGGTGTGTTTTTTATTGTAGATTTTTTTAACTTGTTTTTAGGTGTTTAATTATAAATTTATACAAGTCCAATGATTTCTATATTTTCAAATCATAGAAACACATGAATATCAAATGTTGACAGTACTACTGAATAGTTCTTTCCTCAGATATTTACAAGTAAAGTTTCAATTTTAAACAAACAAAGGATATTTTTTTTAAAAAAGATTTATTTATTTATTCGTACAGAACTGGAGTACAGGTCAGAGATGCAGAGGGTGAGAGGATTCACCAGAGGGGGGTGGGGAGCAGAACAGGCAGATCGACGAAGTACACTGCTTAGGGGAGCAGCGGGCGGGTCAGGAGAGGTCTGCCTTGCCATGTGGATCACCTCCGGGGCAGGCGGGAATCGAACTCATGTGGAAGTGGTTTAAGCTTCTTTGTGCTGTGCTTTAACCCGCTGCGCCACCAGGGAGGGCCCCAAAGGATATTTTTAACTCTGATTGTTATGAAAAACAATTTGTAGCAAATTTTACTGTAAAATACCTTTAATATTTTTATTTCTGGTGGTCCTGATTCTGTGAAATCTTATTCTCATTTTTAAACAACCAGAATCATCTTCCTGTTGTGAATTTTCTTTGTTAATGTCTGAAAATTTGTTTTTCTTGTAAAGTATAATTGTAATCATCCACTGGATGACAGTTAACAATAACTTGCTTTTCACTTTGAAGCCACCATTGGTGCCTACATCTTAGAAACTGACCACTTTGTCTTCTTATTAGCTATTTGATCATGTAATGTTTTAGTTTGAGCTTGTTTACTTTGTAAAGCTATTTAACTTAAAAATAAAAAGTACACCAGACTGTACTATCAGATCCTTTATATTTGATATTTGAGTGTTACTCTGTTCAGAAATAACAAGTAATGTGTTTGACATAAATTATCTGCCCAAATTTAATTCTCTTTCATTGTGATATTTTTGGTATCATTTTCTTGATATTTTCTAATGTTTCTGTCATTGCTTCTTATATAGTCTAGAGAGCCTGACTGTCAAGAACACAAAGATCCAGAACAGCCACCAGAAACACTAGCAAAAGAAGCATGTGATTTCTGCAGTGATTTTAGTGATGATGAATCAGGAGGGAACTCTAGGATAAAGACTGTTAAAAACAAAGTATCTGATCTACAAAAAGCTTCAGGTTCTTCTGGACAACTTTCCTTGCTTCATTGTGGTTTCTCTAAATTGTTTGACACAAAATATAGATCAGCTGAAGACAGTGATGGAAATAATGCATCTGGTGATGAACAGCCCACAGGTCTTTCAATAGAAACCAAAGATCTTGGTTGTCAGGAAAATCAAAACTGTCTTGGTACTTCAAAACATCAGAAATTAGCCGATATCCTAAATCCAAATGAAAAATGTATGTTTGACAAAAGTGAGATTTTAGAGCAGAGTATTTCTTCTGAGTCTGATAATGAGAAAAAATTAAAAAATACAATTGACCACCATTGTATTTTACAGAATGTCACAGAGTCAGGTGATAGTGATATCATCTTCCCTACACAATATACTACTCAGAGATTGCCTAGAAATGACATAAAGATTAAGTCACCCATGGATGGATCTGAAAATTCTGAAACAGAAAGCCCTGTAAAAATAAGAAATAATGGTGATGATAGCGAGACTAGTATAGGAGGGGTTAGACTAATTTCAAAGCAATTAAGTCCAGAGAACCCAACCTTGGGATCTATTATGAAAAGAAAAGGAGCTACTGATATTAGTG
Organism: Condylura cristata; assembly: GCF_000260355.1. Lineage (NCBI taxonomy): Eukaryota > Metazoa > Chordata > Mammalia > Eulipotyphla > Talpidae > Condylura > Condylura cristata. The sequence continues at coordinate 42,593,837 of NW_004567118.1, read as the reverse complement.
ATGAGTCTGATGACATTGACATTTCCCCCAAGTCAAGAGTGAGAAAGCAAAGAAGTACTCGTTCTTTGAAGATTAAAAGCAAAAAGGAAAAGAAAAAGAAAGCTTATACTTTTCTTAAAGCAATGAAGGAAACAAATGCAGTGGATGAAGATGGTAACTCTCAGGCTATTGATTATTTTTCATCCTCAGATGATGATTTATCTGTCGCCCACATCAGTTTCTCTAAACAAAAATATAGCTCCAAAGCTGTAAAAGATAAAAACAGTTTTTCTTCAAAACTGCCTAACCATAAGAAAAATAACACTTTCCTACCAAGAAAACCCATGAAATCTTCGAAGGAGAGAGTCATCAGTCAAGAGCAAACATATGAATCAGTGGACAAACTTTTAGGTAACTACAGATACATTCTGCTGGTTATTTCTTAAATATGTGTTTTGTGCAATCAGATTGTTCTGTAAGAGATTCTTGAATTAGTTTGTAAAATAACTCTACAATCAGGGTGCTACCTTGAGCCATAAATGAGTAAACGAGTGGGTTTCAGATTAAAGGATAGACCACCTAGGTCATGATAGAGAACGTTCTCATCTACGGGAGGACTCCCTCCAAGTGCCTCACTGTGATGACTGTTTTGCACTTTTGTGGCTTTATCATGCAAGACAAGACAAAAGTTAACTGTGTGGCAAAACTGGGAGGCACAAAATGTTTGCTGTTCTCCCTCTTTTACATCTTATGTACCAGACTTAGGAATCTAGTCATTGCTCCAAGAAGTGGAATTGCTTCTTGCTCCTTTAATGTGAAAGTATTTTTGATATTTTGAGATTTGTCATTGCTGCTACTGGCTTGGTTATTATTAAGGTTGCCTGTAGCTTATTTTCTGCTAGATATCTCAGGAAGTACCCATACTAGTAATATTCCCAGACATTTCGTAAGTTACTCTTCCCAGATGTAAAATTCTTGGCTTACATTGTGTTTTCTTAAGTATCTTAAGTATGTAGTTTCATATTCTTCTGGCATGAAGTGGTTTTTTTTTTTTTTTTCATAGATGCCCAAATGGTCTTTTCATTATGTCCAGTAATTTCACTAGATTGTGTTTTGATGTTTGTGTCAGTAAACTCTGGTTGCTGTAACAAACTGCAATGGACTGGTTGACTTAAACAGTAAAATTAATTTATCACATTTCTGGATACTGGAAGTCCAGAATTAGGATGCCAACATTTTCTGGTTCTTTGTGAAGGCCCTCTTCCTGGGTCACAGATCCTCTTTAATGTGTCCTCACATAGCTGAGAGAGAAATCATCTCTCTCATTTCTTTTCTTCTCCCTTCCTAATCCCTTTCATTAGGGTGCCATCCTCACCACCTAATCATTTCCCAAAGGCCCAAGCTCTAAAAGCATGGAGAATAGGCTTCAACATATGAATAGGGCTGGCGGGGGCACAAAAATTCAGTCCATAGTAGTGTTGGTTATTCTGGGTCAGTATCCCCACAGTATAGTTTCAACTTGGTTTTTATTTCAGAAAAGCTTTCTGCTATTCATATTTTCAGCTATTTGTTCTATTCCTTTGCTTTGACTTTCATCTTTGGGGGCTGCTATTCTTCAAATCTTCAACCTTCTTTGCTGAACTTCATTATTTGTCACATTCCCTCAAATCCTTATTTATTTATTTTTTAAAGATTTATTTATGCAGACAGAGCTGGAGTAAAGGCCAGAGGTGTAGGGGCAGTGAGAGGATTCACCAGAGACAGAGTAGGGAGCAGAACAGGCAGCTTGACAAAGTACACTGCTGAGGGGAACAGTGGGCAGATCAGGAGAGGTCTGCTGTGCCATGTGGATCACCTCTGGGGCAGGTGGGGACCGAACTCATTCTGAAATGGCTTTAGCTTCTTAGTGCTGTGCTTTAATTCACTGTGCCACCAGTGAGGGGTCCCAAATCCTTATTTTAACCTTCTTTTTTGTTTTAATTTTTTTTTCTTCTCAGATAAGCATCATCTATTGTGTTTTCCCCTTATTTTGCTCCTTCTAGCCTTTATTTCTGATTTTTTTTTAAATTTCTAAGTCTAGTTTCTGAGTTACACTAATTGTCACATATATTGTTGGTTCCTGTATTTTATCTTCTTCCTAAAGTATTTTACCACATTTTGAAATCATTTCAATTTTTAAGAAATTCACTTTATTCTAATTAATTCACAAACAATAACATCACAAAAGCTAATTTAAGGAAGCTACACATTCACCCTACACCAATCTCAGTGCCACTTCTACTAAGCAAATTACATTTCACTCTCAATTGTATTTTCATGCTCACGAGAGGTGATTTTCCATATCTTCAATTTGAAGTCTATGATTAGGCTAACAATGCATTCCCGCGAAGCAAATTCTACTCTGTTTCAGCATCTCCCTGAAACTTTCCCAAAGTTTATAGTTTCTCTGGTTGTAGGCACACTCAAAAAACTTATTTTGTTATAGCACAGGCAAGTCTGCTGCTGCTGTTGTGCTGGTGGGGTTCACTGGGGCTCCTGGTGAGTGATGCCAGGCATTGAGGGCTCAGCATGACTTCCTTCACTGAAGCCCCCAGTGATGGCATGACCTATTGTGCATTCTCACCGCAGAGCCCACAGCCATGCCAGCTGCAGTGGTTCTATCTGGGGCATCAGGCCTGGCTGCCAGGGAGTTGCAGCAGGTGAGCCACCAGCAGATGACAGATCTACTACTTGAAGCTGAGCTGCTGGCACCAGCGTACACACAGCTTTCATTTGAGGTGCCAGGCTGGTCAGACAGGCCAGGTGGGAGATATGGTTTTAGGTTCCACCCTGCATTGAAACAGCAGCAGCTCAGCATCCTCAGTTACAGTTTTAATCAACTTTGTTAGCACATCTTTTTGGCATATTTTCATTATGAGGATGTTAATCTGCTATTTATTCTCTTTTTCTATACTTTATGAAATTGTTCATTTTTATAGAAATATTTCCCTTGAATTTAAATCTTTTCTCATTTCAGAGATTGATATCTGTTATTCTGCATAGTGTTTGAAACACTGGAGAGGCTTTCTACCTTTATCCCTCTCCTCAGCTGTGCTTTAGCTCTCATTTTCCTTCACCCCTGTTGTTCCTATCCTGTTTGACTCCCTCCCAGCAGATTCTTCTAATTATTTGGCCTTGACTTGAGTAGAAACCCTGTTAGGTCAGTTTGGGGAGTTACTAGCCTGCTCTGACCCCTTCAGGAATCTTAGCCACAAGCCCCTAACACCCACTTGGCATTGGAAAGCAGGAACTTTCCCAAGTTCCACTGGGGATTTGTGGCAGGTTCGTTGTGCTTTCAAGAAATAGAATTAGATATACCAAGGTCTCCAGTTCTCAGACCCATCAGATACCACCCTGTTACCTCTTTCCTTCACATACTATGATAACTGCGCAGAGTATATAACTGTGGGTGGATTGTCCCCCACCTGCTTGTATTTTAAAGGCTCCTGGGGGTATCATGTCATCCTACTTGATTGTGTTGTAACTGCAAGTAGCTTTGATTTATTTTGTTGGTTCTGGTTTTTTAATTTTTTTTAATTTTTGATAGTTCTATTATATTTTAGTTTCCTTAATATATTTATATCATACATCATTTTCGAACAATATATGAGTTTCCCAAAGTCATGAAAGATAAGGAGAACCATTGTAATACGTACTGGACTAACCATGATTTCTGTGCTTCACCTGGATTTTAGGTTTGAGGAATTATTGTGTTAAATTTTTTAAACAGAGTTATTTTGAGGGTTGGGGCTTTGTTTTCCTTTTTACTATACAATAGGTGGTAGTGTAGAACTAATGCTATTTTTGAATAATCTTATAAAATACACCCTCAGAATTAAATTTGTGTAAATTTTTTACCAGAAGAATCCACTTGAGGCTTTTAAATGGCTGCCATACAAACTACCTGGTGTTTTGAAATTTAAGGACAATATTATCTTAGTTGCTCTTGAAGTCATTTAACATCTTGTTTTCTAAGGATGGTGATTCTGGTTGAGAAGGATTCAGGACTGAAACAGCACAAGTGTTGAAGGTCATAATTGAGGTTGATTGCCAGAGCTATTTGAGGGAGTTTTTACAGACCTCAGTTCTAGCCTTTTCTTTTATGACCACAGTTTAAAAGTAAATTATAGGTACCTAGAAGCAAAGCAATAAAAAATAGAGCCATTTTTTAAACTTCTTTCAGATAAAAGCTGTGAGTTAATTTTTTTTTCATTTCCTAAAAATTTCCTATCTTAACTCTTTGTCTGAGCATATGTACAAAAAAAGACAACATATAAACAGTAAAAATGAACAAAGCCAGCCCAATGAAACTCCCTGGTCATAAACCCCATGCTCCCTTTCCATCACTGTAATCAAGTACATGTTTAAAGGAACAAATGAGGCTAGAGCTGTTCTTTAAAGGTATAATTTTTTTTGGTTTGTTTTTGTTTTTTTATACAGTAGGGATTATAAATTCATAGAGACAACCCTCCACCCTGACTTTTCTCTTGGTAAAAAAATCTTCATTTCAGGTATAAATCTGAAAACTGTTACCTAAGAAGTTCTGTTATTGGTGAGAAGGAAAAGTCTTTTCCAAGTTAACCTAAAGCAACATAGTTAAAATACTTTTCAATTTTTAAAAAATAATATTAACACAAAAAAACAATGTTTTTCTTAAGGATTAAAAATAAGCATAACCTGCTTCTAGTGTATTCCTGGCAATATTTTTTTTTTTAAAGATTTATTTATTTGTGCATACAGAACTGGGGTACAGACCAGAGGGTCAGGGGCACTGAGAGGCTTCACCAGAGACAGAGTGGGGAACAGAACAGGCAGATCAACGAAGTACACTGCTGAGGGGAGCAGCGGGCGGGTCAGGAGAGGTCTGCCGCGCCATGTGGTCACCTCCGGGGCAGGCGGGAATCGAACTCATGCGGAAGCGGCTTTAGATTCTCAGTGTTGTGCTTACCCCGCTGCGCCACCAGGGAGGGCCCGCTGGCAATATTTTTTAATTGGTGATAGGTTTCCAGCACTGGCTGGATTTCAGGTATACAGTTTCACACCACACCAACCAGCAAATGTCTAGGCACCATCAACCCCAACTACCTGTTCCACCTCTCACGCTCTGGTAACCACCATTCTTGTCAATACCTAAGAGTTAGAGTTTTGTTTTTGTTTTGTTGTTTGTTTATAGTCCATGAATGAATGAAATCATAGGGTATTTGCCTTTCTCCTGATTTATTTCTCTTTTTATTGTTGTCAATTTTGAAACATCACTTAATAAACATCAATTACTTCCTAGATGGTGTTCAGGAAGTGGCTTACATTCACTCAAACCAGAATGTTATTGGATCAAGCAAAGCTGAAAATCACATGAGCCGATGGGCAGCTCGTGATGTATTTGAATTGAAACAGTTTTCTCAGCTTCCTGCCAACATAGCTGTTTGTACTTCTGAGGTAAGAATAACTAATTTGATGTCGTCTGTAATATGTTATCCCATTTTCACAGCAGTTACTAAATAGTATGCTCTATTAAGTTCTTCCTCAAATATAGATGCCCAAACTGTCACAGTGAGTATAAAACACCAAAGATGTCACATATTAAATAAGATAAATGCCTAATGCCATTGAATTGCTTAATAGTTTCTCTCAATAAAAGTTGCCAGATAGGAAGAATCTAAGGGAATCATGTATTTAAATCAGAACCAAAACTGTTTCCGCTCATATGGAAAAAGTAAAGTATATGATTCAATTGCCTCCCAAATTTTTCTTCTAAAATGAAGATAGGGGGCCCACCTTGGTGGCTCAGTGGTTAAAGCACAGTGCTACAAAATTAGCTGCAGCCACATCTGCACCAATTTCATTCCCAGCCAGGGAGGTGACCCACGTGCTGCTTTTCCTGTCTCAGTCTACTTCTCAGTGCCTGTTCTGCGCCCCACTCTGTTCTGGTGAATCCTCTCACTGCCACTGCACCTCTGTACTACAGTTCTGTATGCAAAAATAAATAAATCTTTTTTTTTTTTTTAAAAAAAAATGAAGACTGGGACTCCATGGTGGTGGAGTAGTTAAGGACAGCACTATCAAGCTATCGCCAGCCATTGCTGCACAAGTTTCAATCCCCAGCCAGGGAGCTGACCCATGTGGCACAGCAGACCTCTCCTGTCTTGCCCGCTGCTCCCCTTTGCAAAGTAAATCTTGCCTGTTCTGCTCCCTGCTCTTATTTTTTTGTGAATCCTATCACCCCCCTCACTTTTGGCCTACACCCCAGTTCTTATATGCATAAATAAATCTGAAAATAAAATAAATAAAATGAAGATACACACAGAACTAACTTCATATAGAATTCATATTTTTTAGCAAAAGGATTTTTATGTTAGAAGTAATAAGTACTTCCTCTGAGCCCTTTTTATTGAAAATTGCTATTACACAGAAATTTGTCTTTGTATAATTTTTTTTTTTTACACAGTCACTTTCATCAAAGGTCTAAAGAAATATTTCTTTATTATTCTTTATTAACTCCTAAAAGCTAAGTGTCTGAGAAGTAGTTTCTGAAACCACTGTATCTGTGGGGGTTTAAAGTGCATACTAGATAGCAGGGACACTGTTTCAAGTGAGTGCTATTGCAGATGAAATGGAGAAAGCCCTGTGAACTATCTTCCAAACTGTCTTTATTTATTTGTATTTCATCTGGTTGGACAAAGGACTTGGGTTGTTTTAGCAATAAAATCAGAACATAAATTAAAATTTATGGCGAAGGAAAATATACACTAAACTGGAAGCCCAAGACTGAAAGTTAGAATGCAAATATATAGGACATCATTTTCTCACTCAGATTGTCTTAGTGACACATTTGAGTTTCGTGCTATACCAAAGGAAGTAAACAAATTTTTAGTGTTTTCCAATTAATATATTTGGAAATGTGTGTGGGCAATTTGGGTGGTCACAGTGGTTGAGTACCTGACTAGCATTGACGTCTGTTGGCCCGGATATGAAAAGGCTGTCTTGAGGGATAGGGATATTCCATGTGCTAAGAAGTGGTCTGCCTAAATGCTGTGACACCCTCTTGAGAAACTGAGCTTAATGGTTGACCTTCTAAGGATGAGCAAGCTTCCCCTAGCATTGAAAGGAAATTGTGATCTGGGGTTTTTAATGAGGACCACAGAATCATATAGTAGGAGTCAGTTGTCTTATAATATCCTTAGAGTACATGTAGTAATGGACTCTTAAATGCTATGCTTTTAGCATTTTTCATCATAATGCTAAAGATTATGATTTTTAATCATAATCACAAAGACCCAGTGCCAGGAATACCATGCACGAAAACATTCTGTTGTGACCCACTTAATATTCTCATTTGATCTAGGAATATGCCATCTCTCAACCAACACTTTAGATAGCATTTATACACCTTGACTGCTGCTGGAGTTGCCCCAAAACAGGCACAAGTATGCTGGGTTTGTCAGAAATTTGCTTTATTAGAATCAAAAACATACCAAAATATTTTAAGCAACTAATTTTATTAGTTTTTTTTTAAACAATGACTTTTTTTTTTTAACTATGCCCTTTACTAAACAAATAAATTTTAAAGTGAAAAGATTAGGGTAAACCCCTACAGTAGAATTTAGTGAAATAATTTAGCTGGTTATTGGTCATTGGCATATCTTAATACTTCTCAGATGAAAAAATTGACAGCCGTATATTTCCAAACAAAATCATCCTAAAGAGCAACCCCTAGATCTAAAAATAATAATAAGTTCTTTTGGAACCTTTCTCATAAAAGTTGTGGTACGCCTGAGGAATGAGGAAAGAGCCTTTATTTTTACATTAGCAATACTACTAGGCTTACAATATTGGTTACAAAACCAATTATTAAATATTGATTACAAAACCAATATTTTTGTGGTCTGGTCTGCTGTCCCACATGGGTCAGCTCTCTGGCTGGGGATTGAAACTTGTGCAGCAATGGCTAGTGATAGTTTATGTGATGTTCTTAACTCCTCCACCACCACAGCGTCCCTGTCTTCATTTTGTAAAAAAAAAGATTTATTTATTTTTGCATACATTCTTATTAAGGTAGCTGGCATAATCTCATAAGAATCCTTTTCTCTTCACAATGACTTTTACAATGAGGGACATTTCTTACCAGGAAAATTGTAGTATCAAACCCCTGGGATTTCTCATGTCTTCCCCATCACACATAAACCAATTCAGTAGACCTTTTTTAGGGAATATGAAAAATACTGTTGTTGAGTGACTAAATCATCATTGATGGGGTCATTTAATAGAGTTAAAACTTAGTCTCTTCACTTTGCTTAACTGAACAATGCTGGGAGACACAAAATAGATAAGAAAGGGAAACAAATGAGAGTCACCATGGGAACCTGGCCCTGGGTCCACATGACCAATAGGGGCCTATTGTGAATTCAGAGGAATGAATGGGGAAACAGTGCTAACAGAACCAGGCTGGACACCTCCTGTGTGTAGGTCCACGAAACCTGATGTCTCAGCAGATAGCAACTTCCGCATCATAAAAAAGTACACACACACAGGTTGTAAAATGGTCCTGTAGACCTCGCCCCTCTAGGCTCCTGCACCCTTGCAGGATATTTCAATAAATTTGCCTTTTCTGCTCTCCACTCTGTTTCTGGTGAATTCTTTCACCCCTCCCCCCACTCTGTTGCCTCCAGCTGCACCCCAATATTAAACCCTTGCATAAAATATTCAGGAAAGCTTTAAATCTACTGAGCAGGAGTCCAAACCCATACCACCAAATTGAACAAGCCAATGGCAGTGTATATTAAAAAACTCATTCCCGTAACTGATTTCTTTAAACCTATATTTGATTCAGTAAAATTCCAACAGAACAAGGTTCAATCCCCAGATTTGACCTATATTAATTAATATGTCAGGTTAATAATAGAGCTGTACTTTAGCATCTTGAAAGTTGTATTACTTACAAACAGAAGTCACTCAGAAACATTATAAACTTAACTAAAAAAGAAATTTTACATATTAGGTAAGTTAGAGTTCATAAGTCCTATGTGACCATGAGAAAATTACCTTCTCTCTGTTTCAATTTCCTCATGTTTAAAAATAAATATACTTCTTATCCGAGAAGATTGTCATGAAGACTAAATGAGATGTAATACCTGCAAAATGCTCTGAGCAGTTCTTGAAATTCTGAAAAAGCATTGTCATTACTACCACTCTGTAAGACTGATATCAGATTTCTAGCTCCCCTTGAGGGTCAGGATCAGTCAACAAGGATAGGTATTCCATAGACAATTGTATACAACTACATTAACTATAAATAAATAAACGAGTGGTATTAGTGGATCTGGGCCTTTTGTGTTCTATTAAGATAAAGACAAGAATATTCATGCTAGGTTATTTTTTCAAAAATTTTTATGTGACTATTAAGTTTTTGTTTAGGAAAATAGAAAGCTATTCAGTACATTATAATTGACTTTTTAAAGGGTGTTCTCCATTAGAATTTAAATTATGAATCACCTTTCTTGTAACTGATAGATTAATTTTCTGTTTAGATTCACTAGCTTAAGTCACCACTTCTAATTCAAGCTATTTTCATAAGCTGCTGACAGACATTCAGATGAGTTAGATATCACTCTGTCATCAATCTAGCCCTTTAGCATGTTATCATAATTTTCTAAGTTCTCCTCATTATAACTCTTCTGGAAGTATATTTCAGGTAGTAATTTCAGGTAGATGAAATGGTAGTAGTGTTGTTTTTCTCTTTTCTATTTATAAAGCTGATTAAATTAAGGATTTCTGAAAAGACATCTCAAAACACTGCTCTTTCACTTAGGTGAGATATTCATGATATTTCAAACCATCTCAAGAATTTCTAAGAAGAAATGCTCACAATCACTGATTTCATCATATCTGGTCACTATAACTTCAACACCTTTAATGAATAGATCTTGAAGCACACCATCATAACGATTATGGTGACATGTAATGTCATTCACTAGGGGGTTTACAGCTTTCAGTGTGGTGGTAGGTGGTAATAGCTCTGAAAAATTTGTTAAAAGGTTATTGGAAGAAAAGAGAGAATAAGGTAAATGAAAATGAAACAAAGACAAAGAGATTCAGCCATAGTCTCTTGAAAAAGAGAATATCTATAAATCTCTTGTATATTGCAGTCTCAAAAAAAAAAAAAATCCCCACACCTCCTACCTACAGTATACTATCTTTCATCTGGGGCTCACCTCCAGAATCTTTTTGATTACTAAGAATTTTATTTTGAGTACTTCATGTCTGTCACCAGAGTTTCATTTGAGATCTTTCCTTGTGTTTGAAAAGATTGTGTGTATGTGTGTGTGTGTGTGTTTATGTATGCATTCATGCATGTGTGTGGTCTGTGTGTCTGCAGCCAGGTGCAGATGTGTCGCCCTCACTGCTCAAGGAAACAAAACAAATCCTACTTACTTGTTTGAAGTCCATAACAGTGGCCACAATGTGGAAGTTATTTCACTTACCAAGGAATACTGTACTTGAATCTAAGTTAGAGCCTTTAACTAACTGCAAAGGAATGTGCTAAATGGAAAATGTTTAAAATAATGTATACTGCAATTCTAGACAAAATTCTGTTCTTCCAGAGTTTCTCAGTTTGTTGTCATTAGTGATAACCAAAATGACAAAAGCTATGAACCTGCTTTTTCTTCTTAATACTCCATCATATATTAAGAAGAAAATAAAAGGTCCTTTCTTTTTCATGTTTCCTTGCAGTTTATAGTTTTATAAGTTAGTTCTAGCTATAAAGTGACTTTATGGATGCCTTAATTAAAACCCATCTCTCCTTAAATAAGTTTCTTTATTATTTAGTAATATAAACGATGTAAAGCTTGAATTCCTGAAGACAGCTTAATTTAAAAGAGGATAAGTCTGTTAATGAGAGGAGAAAACTGTGTGATTTAGATTTAAGCTCAGACCAAAAAGAGATGTTTTAACCATTTGAAGAAACTGATAATACCTTTATTAGAGCTAATTTATTCTTTTAATATGTGAAAGTATGTCACAAAACTTAGCTATACCTGTTTGTCATGTGGTGCCTCAGTTTTTCAATCAAATGCATGTTCTCAACTTGAGTTTACTTAAAGTTTTCTGAAAAGAAGTGTACAAAGACAGCATTCAATTAAGGATTACTCACTATGGCAACTGAGAGGTGGTTACTGAAAGGGGGAGGATGTATTCTCCCCTCAGTTTCCTGCCAGCTGTCATAGTCAACCTCTGCTGCCTGAATCCAAGCCAAAATATAGACTGTGACCAACTCTAAGAAACTATATCTGTATTTTTTAAATTGGTACAAGTATCAGACTATAAAAGAAGACTTAATCCCCTGAATTGGATGACAGACACTTGGCACTCTTGCCAGTGTTTGACAGAGAAATAACGGGTCGCTTTGTAGTAAAACCTGGATTAATAGTAAACCCTTCTTTATGTTATTGCAGTGTGGTGTAAATGAGAGAACTAAGCATGCTGTCAGCCTGGGGCGGGGGGGAGGGGGTGGCATGGGGAGAGTGCCTTTTATATAACCAGTGCAGGTTTAAGCACTGTTCAGAATACTGTAAATACAAAATGTTGTGTTGGTAAGAACTTCTCTTTCTTGTATTTGTATTAGATTGGCATTTTATAGATTACTTAGAGAAAGGATTTCTGTGAGCTCTAGTGGATTTGATTGCAGTGTGTTTATACAGCTTTTGGAGTCAGAGAGGAGGGATGGACTGTTTATAATGAGCAGACTTTGGGGAGATATAGCATTCCATTATCCTATTTTTCAGGATAGTGAATGGTGTGATGGTTTAAGGTAATTGCTCACAAATGACTGGTTTATGAAGTAGTCCAGTAAGTAAGGTTTATGGTTTCAGCATGTAATGGAATTAACTTACTGGGTGGGATTTCTCATGGTCTTATCATTTTTCTTTCTATAACTGTGTGTTACTTATGGTCATTGTAACAGCAAGTTTTTCTTCCAAATAATTTTAGTAAAAGTAGAGTTTTTAAATTGTGTGTGTTTATGATTGAAACTTATGTTTCTAGAATTGTAGTAGAAAAGATTTTTGTTGCTATCCTTAGAACTAGGATTTATTCAGAATGACTGTCATTTGCGAAGAACACCTGTCACCTAGACAGAAGAAGAATCTGGTATTAACTATAAACATATATTCCTATTCCCCTTATGGCTGGAGGCTATAAGAAGCTGTGGCATACTTCCTCACAGTGTTACAGGAGGTAGAGTAACAAGATACACTTAACTGCTTGCAAGAAAGGCACTAAAATTATTCAACATGTAATATTAGTATTTATTATTGTAATTAACATGATTACCTATCAGAAGGGGTGATGAGTGAAATTCCTTTTGTTATTTTCTACAATGACCTGCTGTTTTTGTTGCTAAGGGTACCAATAATAGACTATCAAATAGATATTTAGTCTACTTTTATAGGTAAAGACCCTAACCTGAACTATGACTGATTTACCATGAAAAATTATGTAGAAAAAAATTGAATTTGAAAGGAATTATAAACTAATAAACTAATTTGAAAATGGACTGATCTGACAAAAATCACCTTTGCTTTTTAGGAAGTAGTTTGATTTTAACACTTCTCTTTGGTAATTTTTTGACAGCATAGAAGTTAGATATAGCTGAATACTTTCTTTTTTAGAATAGCTTGAAGATTTTAAGTAGTTTAAAAAAAAGAAAAACTTTCTTCAAAGAATGCCTTCTTAAAAGCAATATGAAAGCCTAGACACATAAGACCTCATTGAACTCTGATTGACTCCATGTAGTGACTTAAAGAATGTTAAGCACTTAACAAACCTTTTCAAATTATATTTTATCCCTTTATGAAAACCATAGTATCGATTGGACATGGCCACTTAATGGAAACACCTATGGCCTTGTCATCTTGAGACTCCTGCCTCTGCACATATGAATTCTGAATTTTTATAGGATAAATAAAGCAGAATTACTAGGTAAAGGGACCACAGTATGTTAACATGTTATAATTTGAAGGGCTTTTAGAGACTATTTGCCAGGAGCTCTTGGCAAACATTTTATTTTACTGATTTTTTTTTAAATGAGGGAGTAAATGACTTCCCTAAGTCTTAGTAGTAGTCAGGTTAAATCCGTATAGTCTTTTAATCCTTCCATGTTCTCGTGTTTTTTTTTTGTTTTTTTTCCTTTCACTGCTTATCTTCTGTTTTGCTTTGGTAGCTTTTTACTTTTCCTTTATAACAAATCAATCTAGTTTTGTAATTAACTTTCCTGTGATAAATTATGTTCACTTTAGCAATTTGATAAACAATTCAGGTGGACTAAATTCATCCTTTCCTGAATAAAAATATTTTTTAGATAGCTAAAATTCTATCTGGATTCAAGAAAGATAGTAATATTTGGCAGTATCTACTCTGCCAAAGATATTTTGGAAAAGGCATGATTTTTTTTTTTCACTTTTTTCCCTTTATAGTGCTTTTTCACTATTAGGAATACCCTTCAACCTTAGTTTCCTAATCTCCTAAACTGCCAAATTTCCCTTTCAGGGTCCACCTGAAGTGTGGCACTTCTTTTATAAAGCCTGCTCCAGTTTCTTCTTAAGCCAGAAGTAAGCAGGACTTCCTTTCTTTCTATCTCACTCGATAATGGTAGTCTGCTTTTCTAAATTAAGACTTGCAAATTTTTGTTCCAGTTCTACAGGTACAGATTTTTCTCTGCTTTTCTAATAACTCTGGATTCTGAGGAAAACAGGATATATCTCTGATTCATTTTTGATAATCCTACTTGATAATTTTTGAATAAACTTAAATTTTTAGTTGTTATCAGGAGACAAAGAACCCTATCGCTATACTCTGAGAATTTTTAAGTGGTTTAAATTATTTTTACTCATGGACAACCTTTATGGTTTTCCTGGAACTCTTCTCTTGCCTTGACATTGTTCAGAGTATATTTAATCAGCTGAAGGAACAGTCCCTCCTATCTCAGTGAGAAATGTTCTCAGGTTTGTCTGGCAGTTCTGGTCTTCCATTCATTTATGCAGTCTATAATCCAACCCAGTTTCTCCCTAAGCTAGGAGTAAGCAAGTCAGATCTCTACTTCCTCCAGACAGACCCAAATCCAGTTCCACTTCTTGCATAGAGTGTTAGTCTTCAGATTACTCTATTCCAGGCTCTTTTCATACTCAGTCTCTGTGCCATTGGAGTATTGATAGCTTATGTGTATTTTCTTTCTTTTCATAACTTGTTACCAGCTGCTTAAGGATCAGGACCATGATACGAGCTTAGTCAAACGCCACCATTTTGGCAGGCAGTTTGTCACTGGTGATTCCTACACAAGACAAGGTCCTCACAATCGTTTTTACTACAAGTAAAGGCTCCTCAACTCTTGCCTTAATGTTAAAGCAGATATACTGCTAGAAAATGTAAAGATACATACAGTCATTGTTGAACGATATAAGTGGTGGTTGTCATCACCTTCTTATTATTTGTGTGTGTGTGTGTGTGTGTGTTGGCCATTAGGCTGAGGTAGGAGAGCCTCTCAAGAAAGAACGTGGAGAATGGCATCAGAAAGATAGTCCCACCCATATCTGACTTTGTCAGCCTTGCTCATCCAGCAATAATAAATATGAATGATCACTGTGGGGCCTAATTTTCTGTTGTTCAGAGTTTATGAAATAAATGTCTTTCTGAGTTTCTTTTACATAACAACCAAGGCCTGTTACAGTGTGGCACAGAACTGCTTTTCCAGGTGCATTCCAAGGCACTCATCCAAGATTATTGACAGTATATGGCAGGTACTGAACTAGACATAAAGATGGAAAGGCTCTTCCTAGTCAGCCTCTATATAACCCATTATCTGCTAGAGCACTTTTCACACTTACGTGATGTTAATGTCCATGTCTACAGGATGCTTTCAGCTGCATGGAATGATATACCCATATAAAAGGTCTCTATACAGTAGGTCATTGACTTAATTCACATAACAACAAGTCTAGAAAAGGATTTCCAGAGTTGGTGCTATGGCCCAATGATATCATAAAGATTCAGCCTCTTAGATTCTCTGTACTGCTTTGTTTAATAGGTAACTTTTAACCCCTGAACGTTTCATATTGCAGACTAACTCCTACCTCTCAAGAACTCATTTTCCCATACAAATATATCCAAGGACTGAAAGGTTTGGTTTTCTTCATATAGCTTTCCTTTTGTTGAGAAGGAAAATCTTACTGGTAGAACATGATTGATATGAATAATCTTTATCCCCTCAAAATCTGAGAGGGCACTCCATCTTTTTGGAGCATATTTCTTGAACAACCTTAATTTTCAATAGACAGCAAGAGGGCAGTGGCTGTTGGTAGGATGTTCAGTGTCTGCCACCATTCCTTACTGAAACTATGATACTCTTTTTGTGTTGGGAACTGAATCTTACTATATATTTATCCCCAGGACCTGTAACAGTATTTAGTAAAATATATATTCAATTCAAGTTTATGAATTTTAATTTAATTTCTATCAAACACTAAATAGTCTTCTCAAAGAGGTTCTATAATTGAAAGTGTAATTACTCTACTATATAAGTATAAATAAAACTACAAAGTGAGCTAGTGTGTTTTTATGAAATACCATTTTTACTTCAAAAATGACTGATAAACTATTTAGATTTGTTTATTGGCAGATATATTCTTTAAAATGAACATAGTGAGTTTGTCATTTCAAGAAAAACAATGAGCAGTAGTACTTGTTGCTTGATAAAATTCAAACTTTATATACATACATATATATATAGAGAGAGAGAGAGAGAGAAAGAGAGAGAGAGAGTGTGTATATATGAGGACAGGTTTATTAGAAAAGTAGGAAAAGAGGCACCTACCTAGTTATAGGTGGGCAGGAGAACTGCTAAAACTCAAACTTCCAAGTGAAAATTAAAATATTTCAGAACTAGTATCTGATATAATGACACTTTCCCAACACTTAAAGATTTTTCTGATGTATTAGGAGGTGATAATAATGAATATCATTCCAATATTATATAATTGAATGTGTCAGTATTTTGAAAAGCTATCTAATGTAATCATTATTTTCTAGATTACTGATGAATGATATTACAAAATCATGCATGAGGGAAAAGTTCAGCCCAAATACCAGATATCCCAATGAATTTTAAGTTTACTAATGTAATTACTGATCAGATTTCATATTTCACATGAAGTTTAACCTTAACTGAGTCACAATTCAATATCTGAAAAGACTATTAATAGCCTTCCCTTTTCTAACTACATGTCAGCATGAAGTCAGTTTCTTCACCTATATTAGTGCAAACCACATTGTTGCAACCAGTGCAGAAGCAGACATGAGAATCCAGCTAGTTTTTTATTAAAATAGACACTGAAGAGATTTGACAAAATGTAAAACATAGCAACTCTTCTAATTTTTTTGGTTTTTTAGATGATAAAAACATACTTTTAAAAAAAGTTATTTGGATTAACAGATAATAGATTTATTATTTTTAATGAATGAAGAAGTATTTTAAACTTTCAAAAGCTATCACCACATAAATGAGAAAGCTCATCATAGCCCTCCCTCAAAAAGCTTTAGAGCTGCCATCTTACACCTTACAAAAGTCACCTGATCTTTAAATTCAGTTCAGGTAGGACATGCTTCCAAAATTATATCGATGTGAAAACTTCACTCCATCTCCTGCATGCCTCAAGAAGGTATATCAGAATTGGAGGCAGTGAAAATGAGTGGTCATAGGGAAAATTCAACCTCATAATGTCTCATTGTCATTTGTCGCCCAGTAAATAGCAATGTTCTTCCAGAGATCCTAACAGTCTTGCTTTGCCTTGTAACTGAGTCAACCTGCACTTAGTAGACTATACTTGCTACAGCTGGGGGAGAGCTATGTAGGGTAGTGAGGAGCTAAGTTCCTGTGGGAAGTGTCTGCCACTGGAAATACAGACAGTGGTAGGTGTCTATACAGAAAGGCTTTGTTTAATTAATTTTCTTCCCATCATTACCACCCTTTTCTTATCTTTTCATATAATAGGTATTATAAAGCATTCAAGAAGTCATTAAACAAAATTATTTAGTAATAGAAATAAATAATACAAACATTTGAATTTGAGTCAGGCTACTATATGCCAAGACTCATGACCACTCACTGGAGGTTCTTTAAAGACTGGTAGAACTATAAATTTTAAATATGGAAGGAACAGATGGAAGCCACAGATCCAAACCCCACCCCCTAAATCTTTATCCCCAAATCCTTCATTATCCCTTAGGATAATTATCCCCTAGGATAATGAGGCTCTAAAAGATACAGAACCTCTTCAAGTTTACACAAGTGACCAAGTAAGGTTTGAACCCCACGACTTTTGGCATTGAATCCATTGCTTCCCCCAAGACCTCCAGTTCTGCTCAAGCGTTGTCTGTAGAAGACATTAAAAGGGATTTGCTCCCTGCCTGAGGATAGTAACAAACACTCTTGCTCCTTAAAGGCTGTGGGAAATTTAACAGCCACTGTCTCACCTGGCCCTTTCCCTCAGGTTGGCTGCTGTGGCAATATCTTCAGGGTAATAGACCCCAAGGAGATAGCTCTTACATTTCTGTTTGTAGTGTGTGTCTGACAGTATCACCTGCTCTCCCACAGCTGCCATTTGGTTTTGTCTTTTAGGTAGTTGGTTTTTTAAAAACATATATATATTTTTTTTCTTTACGCATACAGAACCAGGGTACAGGCCAGAGGTGCAGGGACAGTGAGAGGATTCACCAGAGACAGAGTGGGGAGCAGACAGGCAGATCGATGAATACACTGCTGAGGGGAGCAGCTAGCAGATCAGAAGAGGTCTGCCGTGCCATGTGGGTCACCTCGGAGGCTGGGGATGGAACTAGCACTGAAGTGGCTGCAGCTAGCTTGCAGTGCTGTGCCTTAACCCATTGAGCCACCAGGGAAGGCCCTTAGATAGGTTTCTTGAACAATGAAAAATGGACTGCTGTGAATAAAAAAGGAAAAGTGTACTCAGGGGAATCAATATGTATTTGTCATTTTGTGACTCACTCAGAAAGCAAACACGTGTGCATGCGCACACACACACACCTGGATTTCTTGATGGAGAAAGGCAAAACCAGTTACAGGGTAATGTCTCTCTACCCATAAAAAAAGTTTGGATTTGAATTTAAGTGTTTTTTCAGGTTTGATTATCATTTTAAAGACATATGCAGAGAAACTGACTTCAATGTATATTTTTGATAGGCCCTCTATAATTTGTTTACTTTTCTCCAGAGAGTGAAGAAAATTCAGGGGTAGCTCACAGTTGTCTTTGGTTTCTGTTGAGTTTTGAAAAAACTGCATTTGAGTAACATTTGTGACCTCCAGGAAGAAATCTTGAATGATTACTTTGAGGATAGGAACTTTTCATACTTAGGTAAAGAGCCTTAAAGGTTTTTGTTATTTAGACTCTCAGATGCCATTTGAATGAATTTATTTACATGTGCTGTATGCTTTAGTAGCACTTTTAAGTCCCTGCTCTGCAAAGACAAGCAGGTTTATAACTTTTTATGTGTTTACAGGTTTTGGCCTTTCCCCAAAGAAAGATTGCTTTTTTATTCTTTTGTTTGAACAGATGTGTGAACAAAAGCATTACTGCCCCTCAAACTTTACTGTTTAAAGTTTAATGAAGAAAAAAATGAAAGTGTACTTGATGTTTTTAGACTTTATGGCAGAGTTGATGTGATCAAGTCAATGTGAGGGCCTGTGGCCACACGACATAGCTATATGTGGCAGTGACTGTAAGTGGTTTGTGAAGCCCTGTGCTATTCTCAAGAAAAAGGTGGAGACCAAAGAGCTTTCCTGAGATGGGCCGATTTTCTAGTGATTCTATAATCCAGACTTGAATTAATCTTTCCACTCTCTGCAGTAGGTCAGAGCCATCATGATCTTCTGGGGTCTTTGAAAATCTCCCTCCTGTTTCAAATTTTCTCAATAACTAATTAAGCCTAGTTATCTGACATGGAAAAAAAATCAGTAAATGTGGCTGTTAAATATACACTGCTCTCTTTTGTAGTGTCTGTTCTGTAGGTGTTTCCTGGAAAACCATCTGGGCATGAAACAGTACTATACCTATAGTGGGTCAAAAGACAGTTCCAAGATGAGGGACAGGTCAGATCTCTGGGTTCACACCCCTGCGCACAATTGGAAGACCAGTCAGTTGCTCAGAGAACAATAATGATGGGTTTTATTTAACAAACAGGGGAAATAGTATCTAAGGCCACAAATGGACAACTAGCTCATCCCAGATATTGTCCCCAGTGTCCAGAAATCAAAACAAAAAGCCGCTTGTTCAGAATGGTACTATTCTATGAATGAAGGCCTAGAGCTTATGGCACACTTGCTCGCAGTGGGCCAGAATCCAGTTCAAGGTGGCAGCTGGTGGCAGGTCACAAGTGGAACTGCGGGTATGCCACCACAGCTGCTCATAGCAACATCTGAAGGCTGGGCTAGACAGTACTGGATGCCAGACTGGATATCAGCATCAGGAGGCAGAGGCAGTGCTGGACAATCAGAAGCAATAGGCAGTTCTCAAAGGTCACTTGTCCCAGTGCTAGACAGCTCTGTCCAATAGTGGCAGTCAGCACCAGTCATTAGGAGGTGATATCAGAGATACCAATGTTATTCGCTTCCATCAACAACAAACAGCTCTTTGAGAGTCCAGGCCAAAGCCTGTGGTGCTCTTAAGGCTAAGTCAGAGGCATGGCAGGTGCAGCCAGCAGTTTCCTGTGAAGGTCTGTGGCCTCCCTTTTCAGAGTTCTGCTAATTATCCTTTCTTTTTTCTTCAGAGATCGAGAACCAAATACCCATTTGGCTTCCGCCCTGCCTTATATCCTCTTTTGTGACTTCCATTGAAACCTGATTGGATTCCTTGTAATCCTAAATACTGATTGCACAATGTAGCACCAATCATTCTTACTTTTTGATCCAAATAATTAACTAATGAGCTGGGCTTGAATTTGTTTTTTCAATTAGGTTGCACCTGTTCGGTCCATTCTGTAATCCAGGTGCTAAATATAAAAGGGAAAACTCGATGACTACACAGACCCAATCTGCTCTGACCTCAGAGCAGGCTCAAGGTCTGGGGGGCTCCTAGGAGCCAGAGCCAGCCTCAGTGGGGTACAAGGCTCTCTGCACCCAGTATACCTTCAGTGGCACCAGGTTTACTAATATAAAGGGAGGGGGGACTGTGACAGCACTGGGGCACCGATCCCAGCTGCTGCAAGGTGGGCTCCACTGGAAGGCTGCCATGTTGGCGCAGGAGTCCAAGGGCCTCTCTACTGCCTGGGGCTCAAGGCAGGAGCTGCACTGGAACCGGCCCATGTGCCTTCCTGCAGCCTTGAACCAGGCAGGGGCAGTGGGGCTTCCTGTTGCCCACTCTTCCAGAGTTTGCTCCAACTTAGGGCAACTTAGCTACTATAGTCCCAGTGGGGCCGCATGCCCTGGAGTGGCGTGCTAAGGTAACTGCTGCCATCTGCATCACTGCCAGCCTTTGCCACCAGGACCACTGGTGGTGGGAAGTGAAAATGCCCACCACCTGCTGCTGCCTGCTGCTGGTTGTATTGCCTGCAAAGCAGTATAACTCTGGAGCCAAATGCTGGGACCCTGAGGCAGGGAGGGCTCCTCTCATGCTCAAACCCAGCTAGCCCAGGGCAGCCATCAAGCCTGGGCCCACTAAGATAGGCCTCCATATAGTCATTCTGCAGTCTCCTGCTGCAAGGCATCATGGAGGCAGCCACTGTCTAGAGGCAGCACTTCTGGGCAGCTGGCAGGAAATTCTGACTGTTGCCACCTAAGTAAACCTCTGGGACCTCTGCACTCAAACTCAGCTGGCATGAGGGACAGGCTGCCCATAGGCAGCATGCCCTTGCAATAGGAAAGAACTCTACCACTGCCACTTTTAGAGAGGCACTGCAGCAGCTACTACCTGCACATGCCACCACTGCCACTCAGCCTCCAGGCGTTCATGCCACATGGCTTTGGTTTCAGGCTGGCAGATCCACATCAGAATTATCTAGTTAAGCATTTTGATAATTCTTGGCTACCTACTGTGGACAAATTACCCACCCTATCCAGCTGTTCTGCTTGATTATCCACTGTTCCCCTCCAAGCTCCCTCCATTCTATGGGGGCTATAGATGACCAGAGGAGAGAGAATCAGCATTATCTGCACTGCTGCCCATGTTTCTGTAGGAACTAGCCTCAAAGAGGTTTAGAAAGGTGCAGAGATTACAGTTCTTCAGTAACTTACTTTAAAATTATAACTTGTTTTAAAGACTGTTAACAGAAAGGCAATATTTGGACCTTGAACATTCACTGCACTAATCCAATGAGACTGATTTCATATGTAGCAGAGTAAATAGAAAAATGCTAGTGAGGTGGGGGGAATATTCCATATTTTATTTATTTTTCTTGGTACACTAACATCAATGATTACTGACTGGCAAATTTTTAAGAGTCTGTTTTATTTTCCGTAACTTTCATTGAAAATCTACATATACTTTATATCTTTTTTAGTTACATCTTTCAAAAAATGACTTGATTCAGTTAAAATAATTCCAATTAACTGACATCGAAAACCTTGAAAGATAGACAGTGCAATGCACATTGGAGCTTTTGGCTCAAAGGAAAATAAGAGTATTTACTACCAAAAATAATTTGTTTCATACTATTCATCTAAAGATAAGGAATTTAGAAGTACCTACAATTTCTCAGAAATAAGTCATGCAGGGGCCCCCTGGTAGCACAGGGCTTAAAGACACAGCACATCAAGCTAGCACCGGCTACTGCAGCACGGGTTCCATCCCAGCTGGTGAGGGAGCTGACCCACACGGCACAGCAGACCTCTCCTTTTTCATACACTGCTCCCCTCAGCAGTGTATTTCAGCAGTTCTGCTCCTCACTCTCTTTGGTGAATCCTCTCATCCCCCCCCCACACCTGTAGTCGACACCCCAGTTCTTTTATGCATGAATAATAAATTCTTAAAAAAAGAAAGAAGTCCAATATAAAATTATGTATAGTTGACTAGGTCTACTGAGAATTCACTTTGGCTACTATAGGAATTTTTCCCTACAAAAGTATCCTCTTTATTATAATACATATATTACAGCTTAAAATAATTATAACTTATTTTATAGAATATACATTTTAAATGGTAATTTTTATGACTTATAGATTTAATGATTTTATAACTTATCAAGATTAAATCACAGCAGATATTCATGAAGTTTTATAAGTAAGACATTTCCAAGTTAAACACTTAATTGTGGGAGACTATTTTGGCCAAAACATATTAGAACAATTATCACTTATATAAATAATGTACATTTAATTTTTTTGGTTGAATTAAATAATTTTACATTATGAAATCTGTAATAGCAAAATTGTACATGTAATATATCTATTTAAATATCTAATTATATCAGTCAGGTTACGTTTGATTTTTTAGACATGTTTAACTGTGAGCTGAAGGAAGAGTTTTTCTCCTTTACTTTTTCAATACTCAACTGAGATCTGTAGAGTATGTATAATGTCCAAAGGAGGGAGACATATTACTACTCATAAATTAGAATTATTACTTAAATATTTTCTGGTAAATTCAGCTTCTTAGGTAACTCTTTATATTCAACTAATTGTGTCACCAAATTAACTTTTAAACTGTATATTTACATTATCTAGACATGATTACTATACTCCTTACACTTTTTTTTTAAAGATTTATTTATTTATGCATACAGAGCTGGGGTACAGGCTAGAGGTGCAGTGGCAGTGACAGGCTTCACCAGAGTCAGAGTGGGGAGCAAAATAGGCAGATCGATGAAGTACACTGCTGAGGGGAGCAGCGGGCGAGTCAGGAGAGGTCTGCCGCGCCATGTAGGTCACCTCCAGGGTGGGGATTGAATTCATGCTGAAGTGGCTTTAGTATCTTACTGCTGTGCTTTAGCCCACTGCACCACTAGGGAGGGCCCACTTATTTTTATTTTTAATAAAGATTCCATAGATTGATTTTTCTTATAAATAATGAAGCAGAAACACCTAGCAATAACCAATAATTCCTGAAAATAATAGTGAACATAGCAATTACTTATAAATAATACTTTGTGTCGGCTTTTCTAAAAGACATATCTGTGGAAATATTTAGACTGTACAAAGACTACTCAAAGCTCTTGCCTACATAATTATTATAATCACATTGTTTAGATAAAGGAAATCTTCATATGATTTATAGAAAATAAGGGTACTTTCTCAAGGTAAACCTTGATGGATAATTGAAGAAAAAAATTTTTAAAAATTTATTTATTTACACATAGAGGAACTGGGATGGGTACAGAGTAGAGGTGTGGGAGGTGAGAGGATTCACCAGAGACAGAGCAGGAGCAGAACAAACAGATTCACTGAAATATACTGTTGAGGGGAGCAGCATATGGGTCAGGAGAGGTCTGCTTTGCCATGTGGGTCAGATCCTTAGCTGGGAATCAAACTCTTGCTACAGTGGCTGTGGACCACCTCACAGTGTTGCGCTCCAACCCTCTGCACCACCAGGGAGTGCCCTAAGAAATATAAGAAACGGCAAAATTAAGGACTGGATTTCTACTTCATGTTATGGTTATCAGATTTTCTATCAAATACAGACTTAGTATGCCCATTACTGGCCATTTTACCCTATGGAAGAAAAGAGGTGAATTTATTTTGCTTTCTTAAGTATCATAAGCAACTTCAACTTTATTATCTATTGTAATATCAAGGAAACATAGTATTATCTTTTAAATTCCTAATCCAAATCAGTTCACTCAGTTTCATTACTTAAGCGTTTATTACTTGGTTACTTCATCCTGTTCCCTCAGTGTCATATCATTTTAGAGCTTTGACATTAGTGGTAAATAGTTTGTGTTAATTTCCATAACCTGGAATCTTCCCTTGTAACTTGCTTTATGGTAAATTATGGTTCCCTATAATTTCAGCTACACTTATTAACTATTAGTATCAGCTATTATAAAGGATACTAATTTACTAGAAAGTGGTAAAAATAGTTTTTATAATAAGAGCACTGAGGTGTTTATTAAATTAACAAAACAGAATTTTCTTTCACAGCCTTGTTTCAGTGCTGTGTAGTGAAATATCACACTAAAATGAAAGTATGAACCAACATATTTTAAAAATAGAAGATATTGAACCCATGTGAGAGAGGAATGCTTTTCCCCTTTTATTATTGTCAAAAGTAATCAGGCTTAGACCCTCCCTGGTGGCGCAGCGGGTTAAAGCACAGCACAAAGAAGCTTAAACCACTTCCGCATGAGTTTGATTCCCGCCTGCCCCGGAGGTGACCACATGGCAAGGCAGACCTCTCCTGACCCGCCTGCTGCTCCCCTCAGCAGTGTACTTCGTCGATCTGCCTGTTCTGCACCCCACTCTGTCTCTGGTGAATCTTCTCACCCTCCGCATCTCTGGCCTGTACCTCAGTTCTGTACGAATAAATAAATAAATCTTTATAAAAAAAAAAGTAATCAGGCTTAAAAATACAGAATATTTGACAAAAATTAAAGATCTGTGTATCTGATAGCTAGATTGTAAAAGCTGAATTTTCCTGAGAACTTATAAGACCAATTTATGAAAAATTATCTGTACAAAATCTGAGTGATGTAATGCTTCTAGAGTCAGAAAGACCAGGATAATCTTGTAAACAACTGAAAACTGCTCAGGAGAGAATGTTCTTGGATGCCCCAATGTGTCCTCTTTTTGCTTACTTTCTTTATCTTCATGTAAACATTTCCACCTCTCCTCACAATCATGGGGTATTATTTCTTGTATGTCATCTAACATGATGAGCATTTTTCTTAGAACTTTTAAGCATTAATCTTGTTCTCCAGTGATAAAAATAAAAACATCAAATCGCTTTTTAAAGATGATGATTTTCTTCTCTATTAGAAATATTTCCAGATTTAAGAACTTATGTTTACTAAGGAACATTTTTTAATATTTCAATAAAATCAAACTAAGTGTAAGTTAAAGGTAAATTATTAATTAAAAAAGAAAAAAATCTGCATGCACCATCTTTCTAGTTTCTTCCACCATCCTGAGCTCTATTTCTCCCTGCCTCTGGAACATATGAATGTTAGCTTTCTTTTTCTCCTCAACACTGCTACCACCCCAAAGTAGCCACTTAAAAAAAAACCTGGATTTTTCACTTTAAAGATTAGGGACCTGTTTCCTGCAAGATGGCAGCAGAGTGAAGACGCCATAATCACTACCTCAAAACTCACACAGGATTATAGGACTGAATATGGTCTGTGGACTTCCATACTGTGACTTTCAGCCCAAATGAGAGCATCCTGGACTCACTAGAAGGAAGATAACTGAGGGAGAATTGGCATTTGGGGAGAAATAGAGTTTGGGGAGTTCTGATAGGGAATCTCCAATCTGCTCCAGGAGCGACCAGCAACAAGCAGCCAGAAGGAGACCTGCCTCCCTTCCTCCCCCCTCGGCCTGCCCTGGAGATAAGGAGAGACAGCATAGCTGGGTGAACAGAATTCCAGCTGCAAGGAAAAGCTGCAGCCCCAAACCTGGAATACACCCAGGTGCTAAGACCTGGGAGGGGAGCTAGCCAGAGCACCCAAGCGCTCAGGCTCTAGAAGGAGACTTGCTTCCCTTCCCCTCTCGGCCTCCCCTGGAGATACGGAGAGACTGCACAGCTGGGTGAGTGGAATTCAAGCTGCAGTGAAAGGCTGCAGCCCCAAACCCAGACAGACCTCTCTGACACCCAGGTGCTAGGACCCAGGAACAGAGCTCTCCAGGGCACCCAGGCACTCAGGCTCTAGAAGGAGACTTGCTTCCCTTCCCGCCTCGGCCTACCCAGGAGGTAAGGAGAGACAGCACAACTGGATGAGCAGAATCCCAGCTGCAAGGAAAGGCTGCAGCTCCAAACCCGGATCGCCTGGGAGCCCAGGTGTTAGGACCCAGGGGCTCGCCCAGGCTCTAGGAGACTTGCTTCCCTTCCCCCATTGCCCTGCCCTGGAGATGAGATGAGGAGAGACAGCTCAGCTCCATGAGTGGAATTCAAGGAATTCAAGCCGCAGTGAAGACTGCAGCCCTGAACCCAGGTCTCCCAACCTGGATATCCTGCTTGCCCAGGTGTTAGGACCCGGGAGCTTGCCCAAGTGCCCAGTTACTAGAAGGAGACTTGCTTCCCTTCCCCCCTCGGCCAGCCCTGGAGATAAGGAGAGACAGTACAGCATGGTGAGTGGACTATAAGCTGCAGTGAAAGGCTACAGCTCTGAACCCAGATGGCCTAGGCGCCCAGGTGATAGCACCCTGGATCCCGCTCAGGTTCTAGAAGGAGACTTGCTTCCTTTCCCCCCTTGACTGGCCTGGAGATAAGGAGAGACAGCACATCTGGGTTAGTGGAATCCAAACAACAAGGAAAGGCTGCAGCCTAGATCCAGGATCACCCAGCTGCTAGGACCTGGGGTGTCCTGGCACAAGGCACTAGGAAGTGTCTTAAAAGGTTTGCTTCCCTTCAGCCCGCCCTGGAGATAAGGAGAGACAACTCAACTCACAGAAGCCTGAAGATTTGTGAGCCAGAAAGTTTCACAGTACTCAGAAAGTAAACAAAACCAGTGACCAAGTCGATCACAGGCCCAGCTGTAAGGACACTTACAACACTTCTAATGTGCCCCAACCCCAACGGAGACATTTAAACATAGAAGGAACCCAGGACATCAGAGGCTACAAAAGCAGCAGGCATCTACCAGAGACAAGGACTCAAGGTGTTACTGGGAGAAACCAAAACACCACAAGAGACTCTGACTATTACTGGCTGAGATGACAGTAATAATAATTCCACATAGTGGGGGCTGCAAAAGCAGGAGATATTGAAACAAAGCACAACTCAGAATACCCTCCACAACTGAAGTGTCTGGAAGTCCCTTAGCCACCCCAAAAAGAACATCCAGGAAGAATGCTGGTCAATAATAGCAACACTGTGTCTCAGCGAATAGAAAGTATTAGAAAATACACAACAGGGAAAAGAAGACAAATACCCAAGCAAGTCCACAGGGGGAAAATTCACCACAAAAAGATCAGTCACCAGAAAGCACGAAAGAAATAGAAGAACTGCTCAGCCTATCAGATAGAGAATTCAGAATCATCATGATAAAAAAAACAAAAAGAAGATGAGAAGGAAAAAAATGATATGAAGAAAGCCATCAAGGAATTGAAGAATGCAAACAAGGAAATGAATGAAAGAAATGAAAAAGAAAAAAGATATGAGACAAGCGATCATCAAACTGAAGAAAGAAAATGAGACACTAAAAAAGGATATAGAAGAAATGCAGGCGATGAAAAGGTCACTAGAGGAGATACAGAATGCTGGAGAAAGTAATGAAAACAGAATAGATGAAATGGAAGAATGAATCCGCACCCTTGAAGACTCAGAAATAAAGAGAATTAAAACAGGAAAACAAAGAGAAGGAAAAGGAATGAAGAAACACTTCAAGAGCTATCTGACACCATTAGGAAAGGAAATATAAGTTATAGGTATCCCAGAAGGTGAAGGAAAAGGCCAAAGAATAAAGAAAATATTCAAGGAGATAATGGAAGAGAACTTCCCTAATATGAAGGAGATGAAAGTAGACATCCAAGAAGCAAGAAAAACAACAAACTACCATGACAACAGGAGAAATACAGCAAGACATATAGTAAAACTTCCAAGAATACAAGACAAGGAAAGGATGAGAATGACAAGAGGGAAGAAACAAATAACCTATAAAGGGAAACCGATCAGGCTAACCTCAGAATTCTCTGAAGAAACACTATGGGCAAGAAGAGAGTGGAGGGACATACTCAACAAACTCCAAAGCATTAAATGCCAACCAAGAATACTCTACCCTGCAAAGCTCTCCTTCCTCTACGAAGAAAGAATAAAGACGTTTTCAGGCAAACAGAAACTCCACAATTTTGTCATGACTAAACCTCTACTCCACAAACTACTACAAGAAGCCCTCAAGCAAAATCCAACAGAAGAATGAACAAGAACAGTTCAACACAAGGAATAAAAATACAAAAGGACCAAAATGGCAAATGTAGGTGCCAGTATATCATATTATCTCTAAATATAAATGGCATAAATTCATCAGTAAAAAGACACAGAGTGGCAGGATGGATTAAAAAATAGAACCCAACGTTGTGCTGCCTACAGGAAACATATCTAACTACAAAAGATAAAAACAGATTAAAATAAAAGGATGGAGAACAATCCTACAAACAAATGGACCAAAAAAGAAGGCAGGAACAGCTATGCTTATATATGATAAAATAGACTTCAAACTAAAAAAAGGTTAAAAGAGACACAGAAGGCCACTATATTATGATTAAGGGGACAGTACAACAAGAAGACATGACAATCATCAATATATATGGACCAAATGAAAGAGCAGCAAAATATATCAGGAAAACTATTGTCATCTATGAAAATGTATATCAGAGAGAATACATACATAGTAGGAGACTACAACACACCACTCTCCACAATGGACAGATCAACAACACAAAAAATAAACAAAACACTAAAGCTAAGAACAAGGACCTAGACAACATGAGTCTAACAGACATCTATAGAATATTGCACCCCAAAAAATCTGAGTACACACTTTTCTCAAATCCACATGGATCATACTGGATCATAAGATAAATACCAATAGATACACTAAGATCAAAATCATATCAACTATTTTCTCTGACCATGAAGGAATCAAATTAGAAATAAACCATGTTAAGAAAGCAAGAAGCCCAACTACCACGTGGAAAATGAAACCCACACTACTGGAGGACCATTGGGTCAATGAGGAGACCAAAGAAGAAATTAAAAAATACCTGGGGAGGCCCTCCCTGGTGGCACAGCGGGTTAAAGCACAGCACAAAGAGGCTTAGACCACTTCCGCATGAGTTCGATTCCCGCCTGCCCTGGAGGAGCTCTACATGGCGAGGCAGACCTCTCCTGACCCGCCCGCTGCTCCCCTCAGCAGTGTACTTCATCAATCTGCCTGTTCTGCTCCCCTCTCTGTCTCTGGTGAATCCTCTCACCTTCCGCATCTCTGGCCTGTACCCCAGTTCTATATGAATAAATAAATCTTTAAAAAAAAATACCTGAGGAAGAATGACAATGATGATACAAGTCTCCAAAACTTATGGGACACATTAAAAGCAGTTATAAGAGGAAATATATAGCATTACAGGCTCACATAAAGAAACAAGAAATAACTCAAAGAAACAACTTAGTCTCCCACCTTAAAGAGCTGGAAAAAAGAACAACAAAATAACCCAAAAGCCAGTAGAAGACAGGAAATAATAAAAGTCATATCAGAAATAAGTGAAATGGAAGTTAGGAAAACAGTCCAAAAAATCAGTGAAACCAAAAGTTGGTTCTTCGAGAAAATAAGCAAGATAGGCCACTAGCCAGGCTCACAAATAAAAAATAAGAAAAAGCACAAATAAACAGAATCATAAACAAAAGAGAAATCACAACAGATTCAGCAGAAATCAAAAGAATAATCAGAGAATACTATGAACAACTATATGCAAACAAGTTTGACAATTTAGCAGAAATGGACAAATTTGTACAACTCTGCAACCACCCAAAGCTAGATAAAGAAGAAATAGAACAACTAAAACAGGCTAATTACAAGCAAGGAAATTGAAGAAGTAATCAAACCTTCCCTAAAAATAAAAGCCCAGGACCAGATAGATTTACAAATGAATTTTACCAAATGTTCAGAAAAGAACTAGT